>NC_074682.1:1204285-1505357 GCF_029448725.1 Salvelinus fontinalis | reverse complement strand
TGTCAGGAATTGTGAAAAACTGAGTTTAAATGTATTTGGCTAAGGTGTATGTAAAGTTCTGACTTCAACTGTATATATATTTTTTAAATATGTTTGCTAACATTTGTTAAAACCTGTTTTTGTTTTGTCATTATGGGCTATTATGTGTAGATGTATTGATTAAAACAATTCAATCAATTTTAGAATAAGGCTCTAACGTAACAAAATGTGGAAAAGGTCAAAGGGTCTGAATACATTCCGAGTGCTTTGAAAGAGTATTTGCCGTCTTTTGGATGTTCTCTATTTTTGCAATTTTCTATACTGAATGTTATCAGATCAGGCATAATGGGACCCATGTCATCCAAAAAGTTGACTCAAGTTTTCCAAAACACACCTGGAGGCACCTGGTTGATCATCAAGACTCTTTGAAGAATGTTCAATGGGCATATGATTCAAAAGTATAACTTTTTGGATGATGGGTCCCCTTATGGAAAAAAAAACAAATACTGCAGAACCTCATACCAACGGTCAAGCATGGTGGTGGTAGTGTGATGGTTTGGGGATGCTTTTTCACCTCAGGACCTGGATGACTTTCCTTAATAGAAGGAACCATGAATGCTCTGTATCAGATAATTCTACAGGAGAATGTCAGGCCATCCATCTGTGAGCTGATGCTTAAGTGTAGCTGGGTCATGCAGCAAGACAATGATCCAAAACACACAATCAAGTCTACATGAAAATGGTAAAAAGCAACACATTTTAAGTTTTGGAATGGCCTAGTCAAAGTCCAGACCTAATCCCAATTGAGATGTTGTGGGAGGACTCGGAACAAGCAGTTCATGCTTGAAAACCCACAAATGTCACTGAGTTACAGCAGTTTTGCTGTAAAGTGGGCCAAAATTCCTCCACAGCAACGTGAGAGACTGATCAACAACTACAGGAAGTGTTTGGTTGGAGTCATTACAGCTAAAGGTGGCACAACCCGTTATTGAGTGTAAGGAGGCAATTCGATTTTCACACAGGGGCATTGGGTGTGGCGTAAGTTTGTTAACTTAGGGATAGGCGTCCCGCTAGCGGGACATCAGCCGACAACATCCGGTGAAATTGGAGGGCGCGCAATTCAAATAAATAATCGTAATATTAAACATTCATGAACATACAAGTATCATATCATTTAAAAGCTTCAATTCTTGTTATTCTAACTCCGATTTAAAAAAGGCTTTACGGCGAAAGCATACCATGCGTTTGTCTGAGGATGGCGCCCCACATCAACATATTTTTCAACCAGCACAGGCTTCATAAAATCCCTTACTTTTGAAGATCTTCCTCTGTTTGCAATCCCAAGGGTCCCAGCTACAACATGAATGGTCGTTATGTTAGATAAAATCCTTCTTTATATCCCAAAAAGTATGTTTAGTTGGCGCCATCGATTTCAGTAATCCACTCGTTCAACATGCAGACAAAGGAGTCCAAAAAGCTACCGCTAAACTTTGTCCAATCAAGTCAAACAACATTTCTATTTAATCCTCAGCTACTCTAAAATGTAAATAAACTATAATATTTCATATGGAAAGTAGCATGTTCAATAGGAAAGGTTAATTAGTAAGGGTGCGCCCTCTCCCTCACGCGCCGAAAGACTGATATTGTTCCGGTGCTCTTCTCACCAAAACTCCAATCAATTGTTCATTTTTCCAAAAAAAAGCCTGAAACCTTAGACTGTTGACATCTAGTGGAAGCCATAGGAATTGCAATCTGGGAGACGCATTTACATAGAAACAATAGCTTCCCATTATAAGATTCTGGGAGCTCAAAAAATAATATTTTCCGGTTGGATATTCTTCGGATTTTCACCTGCCATATCGATTCTGTTATCGTCTCAGACATTATTTTAACAGTTTTAGAAACTGTGTTTTCTATCCAATGCTATCTGGGCCTGAGTAACAGTCAGTTTACTTTGGGCATGTCAGTCAGGCGGAAATTCCGGAAACTAGACCCTATCCCAGAGAGGTTTTAATGAAATAAATGTAATTGTTGTGTTATTTGTTCACTCACGTTCCCTATATTTAATATTAGGTTTTGATTAAATATCTGATAAGATTCAGTATAAAAAATATGCAAAAGTATAGAAAATTAGAAAAAGGGAAAATACTTTTTCACGGCACTGTATACACACATTAGAATACAAAAACACAGTCATGGTAAGCTCAAGTAAAACAAATCACCCAGAAAAACAGTTACAATTCATCCAAAAATAACCCACAATCAATACTTGAAATTGCCCAAACGGCACCAGAACTGCACCAGAACATCCCTTATTCATTCAAATTTCCCGTTGCAAGATAAAAACCACAGAAAAATTCTAGAATTAAGTGGAGATGGAGTTACGTTATGTCTGTAGAGCCTGTGCAAGTGAGACACATAGTACATGGTTGCCAGACATTTGACAGTTTCAGCTTCTTTACTAGAACTGTGAAACCTGAACAAGTTTGTAATGCTTGACATTTGTTTTAGAATCTTTTGGAAATGTCCAAATAAGTAACAGCCAAGAAACACTATTAGCAAAGAATCTGCATGATGCAGAACAGAGTTAAAGATGGTTGGCCTTGGCCAAAATGTATATGCAAATGAAAAATATAACATATCCCAAACTGACAAGCATCTGGCTGGGTCAGAAGAGAAGATGAATGTTGGTTAAGTACTTGATTTCACAGCTCCCAAGCCATAAAGTAAGCAATACCATGCATCATTGCGTCTGCAAATTGTTCAAAGGCATTCGAGCATTGGAAGGCTTCCTGCCTGACCCGTTCCAAAAATCACAAAATATGTAATGTACCTTCTGCATGAAAGATTGAGAAAAATAATACATAAACCCCACACTACACCCACGTAGAAGGAACAAAAACACTTCAGGCCTTGAAGTGATGTTTTCACAGTAGGGACTGGACGAGGTAATGTTTTAGTTGTCTGCGTCACTCTCCAAGACCTGTTTATGGTAGGTGAGAATTTTCCTCCACACTGTAGTTTCACTTAATGTCCCGACTCTTTCGTGTTCAGAGACAGTAAGGAGCATGTCACCATTACTACAGCTGAAATACTGTATTTGTCTGCTTGGACTGCCACTTGTTTATGCTTTTAAGAAACCAGGCATTACAGAATGACCGTACTATGAGCCCTCACAGCACATTGTCCAAAATATTGTTCATCCCTGAGAATTATGGGGAATGTGTTTGGTTGTGTTGTTAATTGCACCATCACTTTTGGGAGACAGAAGTACAAAAAAATAAAAATACTGAACCACAAGGCTCTTGCCAGACAACTTTGTTGGTCCTCCATTAGTCACAAGGCAAATGCAAAATGTCAGTTAAATTTCAGTGGTGGGGGGGAATCATCTAGAGAGGTTAGTTATCAAATTAGGCTATGAGGGCATGAGCTGGCTATAAGGTTAGCATTGTTCAAGTCTTGCTCACTGTCAGCTCTAGCTTCAGATGTACGATCTTAATTTCCTCCAATACAGGAAATGTTAAACATATGGTGTCTTTGAGGTTAAAAAGGCTTCTGAAGTTTGTAAATTCCCACTTCGAAAAATGGATCAACCCCTACAAAAATGTCCATTAATTATAATACGCATAATAATTCACATTCCCTGTTGCTGCAGGAGTATTTTCTTAACGTAGCAAACTGGCTCAAATTAAGATCCTTCATCTGTAACACAGCTGGAGAAGGAACACAGTGATCCTATACTATGAAGCTGTATTAAGGGAATATGCAGTTATCCTGCGTCAGGCATTGGAATGATGACACAATATTGAAGAAAGGCAGATTACTAATGTTGGATTCGAAATGTTGAACATTGTGATATTTAAAACATGATCGATCAGACGCATAGTATATAAAGGAGTGAGATCTGTAGAAAGACAGAGTTGCTGTGGAATGTGCTGGGTGAACGGGAGGAACTCAAAGGATTGATATAGGGGAAGCAGATGAACATCTGTGGATAAAGCGAAGGAAGGGTTGAGGTCAGGAGGTCAGGTCAGATCCCCTGGGAATTGGCAGTGAAAGTTCATGAGATGTCTGTGGGATATTTTGTTTAAGTAGGCCTCTGTGGTGAGGCTGATCCAGTCTGCAGTGTGAATAAATATTAAAGTAATGAAACATGCATGAGAGCATCAGCTGTTCCGGACGACTGTGTGATCAGGCTCTCCGCAGCCAATGTGAGGAAGACCTTTAAAAACTTCTTAGGGCTAGGGTCCTTTTTTCAAAATTTCCACCTGACTGACGTGCCCAAAGTAAACTGCCTGTTACTCAGGCCCAGAAACCAGGGTATGCATATAATTGGTACCATTGGATAGAAAACACTTTGAGGTTTGTAGAAATGTTAAAATAATGTATAACACAATTGACGAAAGAAAAACCAACCAGAATTTTTTATTGTTTGAGATTTCATGCTCTTACAATGGGAAGCTATGGGTCATATGCACTTCAAGCTCCCAGATTGCAATTCCTATGGCTTCCACTAGATGTCAATAGTCTTTGTTCAAGGTTTCAGGCTTGTTTCATTCTAAACGAGGAAGAATTTTGAGTTTTTGTACTGGGAGTCAGAGTTGGAAATCAGTCTGTGCACGTGCTACGAAGAGGATGCGCACCTGCTTATTTTGCTTTTCTGTTGAACATACTTCTTTCCGTATGAAAGTTTATAGTTTATCGTTTAATTACATTTTAGGGTACCTGAGGATTAAATAGAAACATAGTTTGACTTGTTTTACCAAAGTTTAGCGGTAGATTTTTGGATTCCTTTTTCTGCATGTTGAACGAGTGGATTACTCAAACCGACAGGGCCAAATAAACAGACTTTTTGGGATATAAAGAATGATTTTATCTAACAAAACGAACATGTACGTTGTAGCTGGGACCCTTTGGATTGCAAATCAGAGGAGGACCTTCAAAAAGTAAGTGATTATTTAATGGCTATTTGTGATTTTATGAAGCCTGTGCTGGTGGAAAAATATTTTGATGTGGGGCGATGTGGGGCATGCTTTCGCTGTAAAGCCTATTGTAAATCGAACAATGCAGTTAGATTAACAAGTATTTAGGCATTTTAACCGATATAAGACACTTGCATGTACCTAGATGTTTAATATCCATCATTTTTACGATCATTTATTTGAATTGCGCGCCCTCCAATTTCACCGGAAATTGTCCACAGGTGTCCCGCCGGCGGTTTATTTAAACA
Source organism: Salvelinus fontinalis (assembly GCF_029448725.1). Classification (NCBI taxonomy): domain Eukaryota; kingdom Metazoa; phylum Chordata; class Actinopteri; order Salmoniformes; family Salmonidae; genus Salvelinus; species Salvelinus fontinalis. Next base: position 1,500,148 of record NC_074682.1, on the reverse strand, counting down.
TGGTCAACATTCACAAGGCCGCATGGCCAGACGGATTACCAGGATGTGTATTCTGAGCATGCGCTGACCAAATGGCAAGTGTATTCACTGACATTTTCAACCTCTCCCTGTCTGAGTCTGCAATACCAACATGTTTCAAACAGTACAGCATAGTCCCTGTGTCCAAGAACACTAAGGCAAACTGCATAAATCACTACCGACCCGTAGCACTAACGTCTGTAGCCATGAAGTGCTTTGAAAGGCTGGTTAAGACTCACACCAACACCATTATCCCAGAAACACTAGACCCACTCCAATTTGCATACCACCCCAACAGATCCACAGATGATGCAATCTCTACTGCACTCCACACTGCCCTTTCACACCTGGACAAAAGGAACACCTACAGTTGAAGTCAGAAATTTATATACACCTTAGCCAAATACATTTAAACTCAGTTTCACAATTCCTGACATTTAATCCTGGTAGAAATTCCCTGTTTTAGGTCAGTTAGGAGCACCACTTTATTTTAAGAATGTGTAATGTCAGTATAATAGTAGAGAGAATGATTTATTTCAGCTTTTATTTCTTTCATCACATTCCAAGTGGGTCAGAAGTTTACACATACTCAATTAGTATTTGGTAGCACTGCCTTTAAATTGTTAAACTTGGGTCAAACGTTTCAGGTAGCCTTCCACAAGCTTCCACAATAAGTTGGGTGAATTTTGGCCCATTCCTCCTGACAGAGCTGGAGTAACTGAGTCAGGTTTGTAGGCCTTCTTGCTCGCACATGCTTTTTCAGTTCTGCCTTTGTTGTCCTGAAGCCATTTTGCCAAAACTTGGTAAGTATGCTTGGTGTCATTGTCCATTTGGAAGACTCATTTGCAACCATGCTTTAATTAACTTCCTGACTGATGTCTTGAGAGATTGTGGATATATTGAAGCAACTTTCATGCGTCTTGATGCCATCTATTTTGTGAAGTGCACCAGCCCCCCCCCTGCAGCAAAGCACCCCCACAACATGATGCTGCCACCCCCGTGCTTCACGGTCGGGATGGTGTTCTTCAGCTTACAAGCATCCCTTTTTTTCCTCTAAACATAACGATGGTCATTATAGCCAAACAGTTCTACTTTTGTTTCATCAGACCAGAGGACATTTCTCCAAAAAGTACGATCTTTGTCCCCATGTGCAGTTGCAAACCATAGTCTGGCTTTGTTATGGCGGTTTTGGAGCAGTGGCGGATTTGGAGCAGTAGCTTCTTCCTTGCTGAGCGACCTTTCAGGTTATGTCGATATAGGACTTGTTTTACTGTGGATATACAGTGGGGCAAAAAAGTATTTAGTCAGCCACCAATTGTGCAAGTTCTCCCACTTAAAAAGATGAGAGAGGCCTGTTCATCATAGGTACACCAACTATGACAGACAAAATTAGATTTTTTTTCTCCAGAAAATCACATTGTAGGATTTTTAATGAAGTTATTTGCAAATTATGGTGGAAAATAAGTATTTGGTCAATAACAAAAGTTTATCTCAATACTTTGTTATATACCCTTTGTTGGCAATGACAGAGGTCAAACGTTTTCTGTAAGTCTTCACAAGGTTTTCACACACTGTTGCTGGTATTTTGGCCCATTCCTCCATGCAGATCTCCTCTAGAGCAATGATGTTTTGGGGCTGTTGCTGGGCAACACAGACTTTCAACTCCCTCCAAAGATTTTCTATGGGGTTGAGATCTGGAGACTGGCTAGGCCACTCCAGGACCTTGAAATGCTTCTTACGAAGCCACTCCTTCGTTGCCCGGGCGGTGTGTTTGGGATCATTGTCATGCTGAAAGACCCAGCCACGTTTCATCTTCAATGCCCTTGCTGATGGAAGGAGGTTTTCACTCAAAATCTCACGATACATGGCCCCATTCATTCTTTCCATTACACAGATCAGTCGTCCTGGTCCCTTTGCAGAAAAACAGCCCCAAAGCATGATGTTTCCACCCCCATGCTTCACAGTAGGTATGGTGTTCTTTGGATGCAACTCAGCATTCTTTGTCCTCCAAACACGACGAGTTGAGTTACCAAAAAGTTCTATTTTGGTTTCCTCTGACCATATGACATTCTCCTAATCTTCTTCTGGATCATCCAAATGCTCTCTAGCAAACTTCAGATGGGCCTGGACATGTACTGGCTTAAGCAGTGGGACACGTCTGGCACTGCAGCATTTGAGTCCCTGGCGGCGCAGTGTGTTACCGATGGTAGGCTTTGTTACTTTGGTCCCAGCTCTCTGCAGGTCATTCACTAGGTCCCCCCGTGTGGTTCTGGGATTTTTTCTCACCGTTCTTGTGATCATTTTGACCCCACGGGGTGAGATCTTGCGTGGAGCCCCAGATCGAGGGAGATTATCAGTGGTCTTGTATGTCTTCCATCTCCTAATAATTGCTCCCACAGTTGATTTCTTCAAACCAAGCTGCTTACCTATTGCAGATTCAGTCTTCCCAGCCTGGTGCAGGTCTACAATTTTGTTTCTGGTATCCTTTGACAGCTCTTTGGTCTTGGCCATAGTGGAGTTTGGAGTGTGACTGTTTGAGGTTGTGGACAGGTGTCTTTTATACTGATAACAAGTTCAAACAGGTGCCATTAATACAGGTAACGAGTGGAGGACAGAGGAGCCTCTTAAAGAAGAAGTTACAGGTCTGTGAGAGCCAGAAATCTTGCTTGTTTGTAGATGACCAAATACTTATTTTCCACCATAATTTGCGAATAAATTCATTAAAAATCCTTCTGGATTTTTTTCTCTCATTTTACATTTACATTTACATTTTAGTCATTTAGCAGACGCTCTTATCGAGAGCGACTTACAATAGAATGCATACATTTTATTACATTTTACAAGGATATCCCTACCGGCCAAACCCTCCCTAACCCGGACGACGCTATGCCAATTGTGCGTCGCCCCACTCATTTTGTCTGTCATAGTTGAAGTGTACCTATGATGAAAATTACAGGCCTCTCTCATCTTTTTAAGTGGGAGAACTTGCACAATTGGTGGCTGACTAAATACTTTTTGCCCCACTGTAGATACTTTTGTACCTGTTTCCTCCAGCATCTTCACAAGGTCCTTTGCTGTTGTTCTGGGATTGATTTGTACTTTTCGCACCAAAGTACGTGCATCTCTAGGAGACAGAACACATTTCCTTCCTGAGCGGTATGATGTCTGTGTGGTCCCATGGTGTTTATACTTGCGTACTATTGTTTGTGACTTGTGGAGGTCTACAATTTTTTTCTGAGATCTTGGCTTATTTCTTTTGATTTTCTCATGATGTCAAGCAAAGAGGCACTGAGTTTGAAGGTAGGCCTTGAAATGCATCCACAGGTAAGCCTCCAATTGACTCAAATTATGTCAATTAGCCTATCAGAAGCTTCTAAAGCCATGACATAATTTTCTGGAATTTTCCAAGCTTTTTATAGGCACTGTTAACTTAGTGTATGTAAACTTCTGACCCACTGAAATTGTGATACAGTGAATTATAAGTGAAATAATCTGTCTGTAAACAATTGTTGGAAAAATGACTTGTTTCATGCATAACCTATTGTGGCTGCAGGGGCGGTATTGAGTAGCTTGGATGAAAGGTGCACAGAGGTGCCCAGAGTAAACGGCCTGCTCCTCAGTCATAGTTGCTAATACATGCATATTATCATTAGTATTGGATAGAAAACACTCTGAAATTTCTAAAACTGTTTGAATTATGTCTGTGAGTATAACAGAACTCATATGGCAGGCAAAACCTGAAAAAAATCCAAACAGGAAGTGGGAATTCTGAGGCTGGTCGATTTTCAACCAAGATCCTATTGTAATGACAGCAAGATATGGATGAGTTAGCTCTTCCTACGGCTTCCACTAGATGTCAACAGTCTGTAGAACCTTGTTTGATGCCTCTACTGTGAAGGGGGGCCGAATGAGAGGGGAATTAGTCAGGTCTGCCATGAGGTGACTATGCTTTGACCATGCGCGTTCACATGAGAGGGAGCTCTGTTCCATCGCTCATCTGAAGTCAATGTAATTCTCCGGTTGGAACGTTATTCAAGATTTATGTTAAAAACATTCTAAAGATTGATTCAATACATCGTTTGACGTGTTTCTACTGACTGTTACGGAACTTTTGGACATTTCTTCACCTTTTAGTGAACGTGCTTCCTGACGTCTGATTTGTTTACCAAACACGCTACCAAAAATAGCTATTTGGACATAAATGATGGACATTACCAGACAAAACGAAAATTTCTTGTGGGAGTCCTGGGAGTGCATTCCGACGAAGATCAGCAAAGGTAAGTGAAGATTTATAATGATTTTTATGAGTTTTGTTGACTCCACAATTTGGCGGGTAACTGTATGGCTTGCTTTTGTGGCTGAACGTTGTTTTCAGATTATTGAATATTGTGTTTTGCCGTAAAACTTTTTGAAATCTGACACAGCGGTTGCATTAAGAACAAGTGTATCTTTAATTCTATGTAAAACATGTATCTTTCATCAAAGTTTATGATGAGTATTTCTGTTAATTAACGTGGCTCTCTGCAATTTCTCTGGATATTTTGGAGGCATTTCTGAACATGGCGCCAATGTAAACTGAGGTTTTTGGATATAAATATGAACTTAATCGAACAAGACATATATGTATTGTGTAACATGAAGTCCTATGAGTGTCATCTGATGAAGATCAAAGGTTAGTGATTCATTTCATCTCTATTTGTGCCAGACTGTTTGTGTCCAGACTGTACACAGTAAAGACAACGTTGCTCGTTTATCCTGCGCCTTCTCTACAGGAGCAGAAATTCGGGTGCGTCCCAATTGCATCGGCTCCTTTGAGGGATATGAAGGAGAACCAGAGCCAAATTGAGAACTCTGACACAGTACAGGACAAGCAGACACAGCATAAGGCAGTGGAACAAATGAGGAATCGACTTCCTCAGCGGAACCCGAAACACTGGAAACAACTCGGAACCCCTCCGTCCTTTTACGACGACGTTCCCGAAGCCAGTTGTCAGTTCGGATGGCCAGAACAATAAGCTCACCAAGAGTGTCAGGGTTGTCCCGGGAAGCCAGTTCATCCTTGAGAACCTCACTGAGTCCATTCAGAAATGTTGAGTGAAGTGCCTCTGTATTCCAACTGCTCTCAGCAGCGAGCGTCCAAAGGTCAATGGCGTAATCAGCTACACTCCGGCTGCCCTGCCCGAAGCGCAATGAATATTTGAGCAGCGTTTCTGCCACTGATGGAGTGATCAAAAACCCTATTCATCTCCTGGATGAAGCTTTGCCTATTAAAACAAATGTATGACTGCTGCTCCCATATGGCCGTGGCCCGGGCCAGAACCTGTCCTGAGAGCAAGAAGATTATGTATGCCACTCTGGAACGCTCAGTGGGAAACATTGATGCCTGCAGCTCGGCCAGCGAGCATTGGAGCAGGTACCCACGACACCTCCCAGGATGCCACTCATAGCGCTCCGGTGGCGGGAGATGAGGCTCCCGAAGGGAGGAAGACGCTGAGCTGGTAGGAGTAGAGGGTTAGGAACCGCCACAGGTGTAGCAGCTGTTGCGCCCGCCTGTCCTGTCTGCAGAGCGGACACAAGAGTTCTTAAATCATACAATAATGTCTGCAGCCACACCTCATGACAACCAATCACAGTTCCATGGTGGGTGAGAGCCGACCGTAAATGGTGGAGCTCGGAGTGTCCCTCGGACGACTGAGAAATCTCTGCTGGGTCCATTGTGGCTTAGGTCTACTGTAACAATAATGCTAGTACGAACTCGAACCCAGGCGCAGAGAAACACAGCAAGCAGAGGTAAGGGTAAATCCAGAACTTTTACTTGGTCTTAACAGAAACAAGGCAACCGCACAAGAGCACACTAATAATACATAAGACCGAAGCAAAGATACAGCCCAACTGAGGAACCTAAATAACAAGGCAACCAGTTGAACAGAGAAGGTAATTTAACACAGGTGAATCCAATAAGTAATAATCAGGGTAACCTGGAAACGAGAAAACCGGGTAAGGGTGCCCTCCAGTGGTAACCTAGGGAAATAACAATCAAATAACACAGAAACTGACACACCATTTCAGGATGAAGCAAATCTACAGTCCCATTTGAAAGGAATTCCCAAAGAGTGAAGGATAAACGATACAAATACGTGCACGTAAGTAATGTACTAGTATTACACTCTTAAAAGTAGAGACTCATTAATATTGCCAGTGAACTTTACTATACAGCATTTATTGTCCTTTCAGAGACTCATGGAGTTGGATGCAAGTCCTATCCCCCAGGAACTCAAACACAGATGAGGCTGGATTACATTTATCGAAGACGAGGAGGAGAGGAAGGAACACCATTGGTCAACCTACCATCATTGAGGTACCTGGCCATATTGTGGGAAATGTCACCATATGCACAGCTATGAGCCACAATGTGGTCCTCCAACGCCATGCCCCCCTTGGACCATACAACACTGCCCATCTCCTTAATTTCCTGATCACCTTACATTACAATCTTTTTCAGTCAGAGCACAAAGGGCCAGGTGATCCTGAGCAGCAAATGTATGTTCTGATTTGGGACAACGTGAGTTTCCATCGGGCTGCTCAGGTCCGCAACTGGTTCCATGACCATCCCAGGTTTACAATTCTCTATCTCCCACCATATTCCTCAATTCTCAACCCCACTGGCGAGTTGTTTTTAGCATGGCGGTGGAACATATGGCCCTTCTCCAGGTAATGGTAATGGTGACATTCCAGCAGAGTTCTGTCAGGGGTGGATGCGTCATGCCAGAAGATATTTCCCACGCTGTCTGGCCATGGAGAATACCGCATGTGATGTTGATGAAAATCTGTAGCCGGACCAAAACACAAGACTTGACAGATTTGAAGGTTTAACCGTATTTTGACAGTTTCTTTATCCATTCCATACAATTGATCTAACATACAGTACTGTAGTACAAATAGGCCTATTTTTCTTACTTTGCACAAGCAAAATATATTTACTGTATGTTGAGATTTTTACTGCATGTGTGCTTACAGTATGCTGTTTTATATTTCAACATGACTCAGTACATGTCAAACAAAAATGGTTGAATTTGTATTATTTTCTTGATTGAGTACACAAAAAGAATATACAGTATAACAACACAATCTTAGTCTTTACATTGAAATAGGTTCTGAAAGTAGTGTTTTGAATATGTCACATAAGTGTGATCTCGATTGTCACTGTTAGATTAATTTGGTGTGAGTGTGTGTCTTAGTTGTATGCAGTTTCATTTTGAGCAGTGTGTACATGATTTTGATTGCTGTGTTTCATTTTGCAAGATGTCTGTGGGGTTTGGGGAAATTGGCTGTTTTGCGTTTTGAGTGACTAAGATGTAGTTTCAGCCAAAGTGTGTTAACAATTGGGAAAAACTGTAATAGGGAGTTGGGCCAGAACAGCTTCAGTGAACCTTGGCATAGATTCTAGAAGTGTCTGAAAGTCTATCGGAGAGATGTGAAACCATTCTTCCATGAGAAATTCCAAAATTTGGTGTTTTGCTGATGGTGGTGGAAAACGTTGTCTCAGGCGCCGCTACAGAATTTTCCCATAAGTGTTCAATAGGGTTGAGATCTGGTGACTGTATTTTTTGTATTTATTAAGGATCCCCAGTAGCTGCTGCCAAGGCAGCATACATATACAATAAAAAATATTACATGAAATGACATTTCATAGCACTTTTCACAACACATTAAGTGTGTTCCCTCAGGCCAATACTCTACTATCACATATCTACAATACAAAATCCATGTGTACGTGTGTGTAGAGTGTGTGTCTTATCATGTGTATGTGTGTCTGTGAAGGTGAAGCAACTCACCATGCCTATTCAACTACGAGTTCTGGATTATCATGTGGAGTTTATCCAGTTACATTTGGTGGACTCTCCTGAGCTTCCCCTGGTTCTTGGACATCTGTGGCTGATTCTACTGCTTGCATCAGTTACCTGATGTGGAATAGAGTTCCATGTAGCCATGGCTCTATGTAGTACTGTGCGCCTCCCATAGTCTGTTCTTGACTTGGGGATTGTGAAGAGACCTTTGGTGGCATGTCTTGTGGGATATGCATGGGTGTCCGAGCTGTGTGCTAGTAGTTTAAACAAATACCTACATTTCCAATTTTTTAAATTATAAGATTTTGTCAGGATTTGGCCAGGATTGTTCAGGTTTTGGTCACTAGATGCCCCCATTGCGCCTTTTTGAACCTTTTGTTTTTTCCCTTGTTCTAGTAATTATTTGCACCTGTGCCTCATTTCCTTGTAGGTATTTAAACCCTTAGTGTTCCTTAGTTCTTTGCTCTGTGTTTGTATGTTAGCACCCAGCCCCAGCCATGCTGTGAACATATATTTCTCTAGTTGGATTTTCCTGAGGTACTCTGGTTTTGTTCTTGTTTATTTTTGATTATTCTTTTGAGGTTTGTTTTTTCCCTGTTGTTCTTACCACTTTGTGGATTTTCATTGTATCTTGGAGGATATTCATTTTTTTCTCTTGGCATTACTTTTGACGTTGTGGATTTATATTTTTGCCTGAAGATCTTTTACCTTGATTAAACCACCGTCTCTAGTACTGCTGTGTCTGCCTCATCTTCTGGGTTCTGCCGACTATTAGTGACTGTTTCTCTCACCGGGTCCTGACAGATTTAGTTGAAGTTTAGGGTTTAGTGAATGATTTGTCCCAAGTACAATGCTTTTAGTTAAAAAAATATTTTGGACTAACTTATTCTAAAAATAACTACAGCTCTTTGTTAAGTGTTGCAGTGATTTCACTCGCTATAGTTGCTGATGTACTCTATATAGTGTTGAGTCATCCGCATACATAGACACACTGGCTTTACTCAAAGGCATGTCATTAGTAAAGATTGGAAAAAGTAAAAGTACCTAGCCAGCTGCCCTGGGGAATTCCTGATTTTACCTGGACTATGTTGGAGAGGCTTCCATTAAAGAAAACCCTTGGTGTTATGTTAGACAGGTAACTCTTTATCCACAATATAGCAGGGGCCTAAAGCCATAACACATACATTTTTCCATCTGTAGAATATGATCGATGTCAAAAGCCGCACTGAAGTCCAACAAAACAGCTCCCACAATCTTTTTCTCATCCATTTCTATCAGCCATTTGTGTAAGTGCCATTTGTGTAAGTGCCGTGCTTGTTGAATGTCCTTCCCTATAAGCGTGCTGAAAGTCTTGTCAATTTGTTTACCGTAAAATAGCATTGTATCTGGTCAAACACATTTTTTCCCCAAAAGTTTACTAAGGGTTGGTAACAGGCTGTTTGGTCGGCTATTTGAGCCAATAAAGGGGGCTTTACTATTCTTGGGTAGCGGGATTACTTTTACTTCCCTTCAGGCCTGAGGGCACACACTTTCTAGTAGACTTAGATTGAAGATATAGCAAATACTGAGATGGCCATGGTATATGGTTTACATCATTTTCATGCTCATTAAACCATTCAGTGACCACTCGTGCCATGTGAATGGGGGCATTGTCATCCTATGGGGGCAGAGCCATTGTAGCCAAAATAGTAGCCAAAATAATCGCCTGCCCAGCATTTTCTTCCATATATTTTGTCTTATGTAAAATTTACATTGAGAAGCTCTGGTAAGAAAATTGAAGCCTGCAGTCAAGAAGAAGCTGCTAATTGTTTACACTAGCATTTAAAAACTATTTCATCCACATGGAGCGAGTTCAACCTTGGCAAGTGCACCATCGATGGGGAAAAACGCTATGAAATCAAGGTCTGAGTTTCACTAATGTCTCTTGGCCATCCGCTGCATTGAAGCACTGTATTTGATCCCATGGCTTTGAAATACAGATGCTGTGTTGAAAATGTTTCCCGGTAAATGGCGTGAATTTTCCAACCTGGTTATTTTTCTGGAGTTGGCCATGTCAGGCTCCTGACGTCTTTACTTTTCTTTTGTTATTTTGGGCTCTTGTTTGGTTTAATCAAGGCACAAGGCGAGACACAGGAGGCAGATGGTAGGAGTCTTACAATGTTTAGTATTCCTAAGGGGTAGGCAAGAGAATGATTGTGGACAGGCAAAAGGTCAAAACCAGATCAGAGTCCAGGAGGTACAGAGTGGCAGACAGGCTCGTGGTCAAGTCAGTAAGAAGCACCAGAGCTTTGGTCTCTGGTCCAGACAGAGAATACAATCGACCAGAGGTGGTGCAGTGCCTGGGAGAAGATCAATGGCACAATCATAAGGACGGTGCGGGGGAAGGGAAGTAGCACGTGCCTTACTGAACACTTCCAGGAGGTCATGGTATTCTGTGGGGATAGCAGAGACATGCACAGTCTTGCTAACATCCAGAGGAAGATGACTTGAGGAAGGCGGTGCTGCTTGAAGGCAGTGGGAATGACAAAAAGGGCTCCAACCCAGGATGGTGGTCCAATCAATCATCGGATTGTGCTTTTGAAGCCAGGAAAATCCCAAAACAACCAGAACATGGGGAGATGCAATGAGGAGGAGCTGTGTTGTCTCACTGTGGTTACCAGACACCCGTATTTGAACGGGCACAGTACTATGGGTGACTTCCCCTATGGAGCGGCCATCCGGTGCCCTCGCATCCAAGGGCAAAGAGAGAGGTTGAGTGGGAATACCAAGCTCCGAAGCTATTGTGGCATCCATAAAACTTTCATCAGTCAATGAGCACTTGGAGACTTGTGGTCTTGTGGTGGAATATTGACTCAGAAATATACCACTTTTACTAGAACCTGTGAAATCAATATAGACTTTAATACAGAGTAGGAAAGCCGAGCCCTTCCATGGAAGGACTCCATTACATACGTAACCGAGCTGAGCGACTCCATGAAAAAGACAAAATTCTCATATTACAGAGTCCTGCCTTTTATAGGATTCTGTCTTTGCATAACGTATAGAGTCCCCTCCGTCGATATGAAAATAGCTTCCCTGTCACGTTCCTGACCTATTTCTGTTAGTTTGTTGTATGTGTTAGTTGGTCAGGACGTGAGTTTGGGTGGGCATTCTATGTTTTCTGTTTCTATGTTGGTTTAAGGGTTGCCTGGTATGGCTCTTAATTAGAGACAGGTGTTTGCCGTTTTCCTCTAATTGAGAGTCATATTTAGGTAGGTTGTTTCACAGTGTTCGTTGTGGGTGGTTGTCTCCTGTGTCAGTGTCTGTCGCACCATACGGGACACATTCGTTTTGTTATTTTGTTAGTTAAGTCAAGTATAGTTCGTTTTCTGTCTTAGTTGTTTTGTCGTGTCTTAATTAAATCATGTCATTTCACAACGCTGCGCCTTGGTTCAATCACTACTCCTCCTCTTCGGATGAAGAGGAAGAGGATTACCGTTACATTCCCTTGACCTTTATTATAATTTTTCCATCTCAGTTCTTGTTTGTTAACGCCCACATCTGACAGCTGTATATATGTTCTATTCCTTATATAGCCATTCTGTCTTAGCTCTTCAAACTGGACAGTCTAAATATTACCTAAATACTGCCTGCTAATATTGGAGTCCTGCACGAGATTACATAATTTCTGCATGCCAATGTAATTATTTGCTTGATGTTTTCTCAGCATAGCAACTGCACCTAGTTACATTGAATAATCTCCCACAGTCTCCCCACAGCACAAGAGCAAAAAGGGGTGTGCGGGTGATGGGAATTAGGGAACTCCCAGTCTGACTCACCATGGTACTGGTACCCACTAGAGACAAGGGTTTCCTAATAGGGCAGGTAGCTAAACAATGTCCTGCCCCTCCACAGTACAGACAAGAGTTATTATTCATCCTTCGTGAGCGTTTCCCAACTGATAACCTAGCTCTTCCCAACTGCATAGGCTCAGGAGTTTCCAACTCAACCGTCGTAGATTCCCGAGAGGGCTCGGGTGGCTTTGAATCTTCTCGGAAGAGCTGCCTTCGGAAACTTCCAGATTCCCTTGGAGGTGAACGCGCCATAGCGGGTGCACGAGTGTGCCCGAGACCAGACCTCCTCTCACTCTTGCGTTCCCGTCGGCGTCCATCAATTTTAATGGTAAGGGTGATTAGGGAGTTGAGATCCATCGGCAATTCCAGAGCAGCTAGCTCATCCTTTACCTCCTCAGATAATCCGTGCAAAAAAGTACCGAAAAGAGACTCCGGATTCCAGGCACTCTCAGCGGCCAATGTGTGAAAATCAACCGCGTAGTCTGCCACACTATGGAGTTTTGATGTAAGTCAAGCAGTTTACTGGCCGCCTTTCTCCCGGAAACTGGAGACTCAAATACCTTTCTCACTTCTGCCATGAATTCCTCCAGATGGCCACAAATGGCAGATTGTTGCTTTCAAACTGCCATAGCCCAGGAGAGCGCCCTTCCCGACATTAGCGTAATAATATACGCTCTCTTCGATCTGTCTGAAGGAAACGAAGATGGCTGTAGCTCAAAAATAAGCGAAGCTGAGAAAAAAAACCTGGCAGGTACCAGGCTTCCCAGAATATCACTCCGGAGGTGGTAAGCGGGGTTCTCGGGGAGCCGGGATAAGCTGTACAAACTCACCACAGATAGGGGAAAAATTACTGGGTGATTGGGGTTTTTCAGAGGTGGCAGGTAACCTCTGCTCTAACTCTCTGATTTGCTCCATAATAGCCTTTAACCCATGGTCATGGCGTTCTGTCAAGGACCTGAGCCCTTCCAAAAGGCCCTGTACCAACTCCTCATGTCTCCTAATGGTGGCGCCCTGCAGGGAGACAGCGTGGCGGAGCTGGTTCAATTCTGCTGGGTCTGTCATGGCCAGTTCATACTATCAAGGCACAAGGGGAAACCCAGATGCAGACACAGGAGGCAGATGGAATGAGTCTTACAATGTTTAATAATCCAAAGGGGTAGGCAAGAGAATGGTTGTGGACAGGCAAAAGGTCAGGAGGTCAGGAGGTACAGAGTGGCAGACAAGCTCGTGGTCAAGGCAGGCGGGTAAAGAGTCCAGAAACAGGCAAGGGTCAAAACCGGGAAGACTAGAAAAAGGAGAATAGCAAAAAGGAGTACGTGAAAAACAAGCTGGTTGATTTGATTAAACATACAAGACAAACTGGCACAGAGAGACAGGAAACACAGGGATAAATACACTGGGGAAAATAAGCGACACCTAGAGAGGGTGGAGACAATAACGAGGACAGGTGAAACAGATCAGGGCGTGACAGGTTTGCCCCATTAGGCCAGAGAGCTGCGAGTTTAATCTGATGTCTCTGTGTATTTGTCTTAAGGATGGAGTGAGTTGGCTCATTTGTAAAAGAGACCCCTCAGTATGACTTCCCTGTCAAAATAAAGGTTAAATAAAAATAAATATAAAGGGGCAATCAAAAAGCTGCCTGTGCCAAGGTGTGAAGGAGAGTCCCCATTGGCCAGGCACGCTGGTCTTTAAGAGGTTTATTAAATAGCCCTCAGGTAAGGGACCCGGGCGTATGGGTTACCATTTGTTTCAGCCCGCTGGCCTCTCTAGGGTCTCTGAAAAATCCCACTTAAAGAATGTACAGCAAAAAATATAAAACATGGAAGCCCCCTGCAGATTGGTACACTAGGTGCATGTTACAGAACAAAGGAATGGTAGCTGAGGGCCCAGCAATGGTTTAAAAGCACATGGGCTGAGAGGACATGCTGTGAGGGAATAGTTGAGGTTGCTGTCCATACACATGACGTGGTCCTGTGTAACTGGATGAGAGATACAATATGTTGTTTGGCTCCTGCAGTGGAGGGTGACCGATTGCTGTCTGGTTAGGCTGCGGGAATTACAGGGAGAAAATATGAGTAATTTGCAAGAGGCCATGCCTACTGGTGTTGGATACACACACACACACACTTAAATGAGTTGGTAGACATGCACACACGCACGTTCAGTGTTTCCTGGCTGAGGGTAGGTCAAGCCTAGTAGGGGAAACTGTGACATGTCAGAGAGGCCTTTGAAAATAAGCACAACAGAACCCCAGCCAACAGCAACACTGCCATTGTGGACACATGGGCCACTACTGGGCCTGGGTCAAGTAATGAAATAATAATAATAACAATAATAATAATAATGTATTATGTTAGTGAAGCACTTTTCATTACACAGAATAATTTCAAAGTGCATAAAATAAAAAATGCAAAACCAAATAGAAAGAAAATACACACAACTAGACAAGTGGTTCCCCAAGGAATCAGGTCCTGTGACATGAACAACATGGCCAACACAAAACACTGAAACCTTCAAAACCCTCCAATAACCCCAAATATATCCATCACAGAAATGGCGTGAAGGTTTTGTAACAGTGCACATTTAACATCATACATTCAATATTAGTTTTGAGCAGTCAAGATGCATTTACATTTACATTTAAGTCATTTAGCAGACGCTCTTATCCAGAGCGACTTACAAATTGGTGCATTCACCTAATGACATCCAGTGGAACAGCCACTTTACAATAGTGCATCTAAATCTTTTAAGGGGGGGGGGGGGGCAGAAGGATTGCTTTATCCTATCCTAGGTATTCCTTGAAGAGGTGGGGTTTCAGGTGTCTCCGGAAGGTGGTGATTGACTCCGCTGTCCTGGCGTCGTGAGGGAGTTTGTTCCACCATTGGGGTGCCAGAGCAGCGAACAGTTTTGACTGGGCTGAGCGGGAACTGTACTTCCTCAGTGGTAGGGAGGCGAGCAGGCCAGAGGTGGATGAACGCAGTGCCCTTGTTTGGGTGTAGGGCCTGATCAGAGCCTGAAGGTACTGAGGTGCCGTTCCCCTCACAGCTCCGTAGGCAAGCACCATGGTCTTGTAGCGGATGCGAGCTTCAACTGGAAGCCAGTGGAGAGAGCGGAGGAGCGGGGTGACGTGAGAGAACTTGGGAAGGTTGAACACCAGACGGGCTGCGGCGTTCTGGATGAGTTGTAGGGGTTTGATGGCACAGGCAGGGAGCCCAGCCAACAGCGAGTTGCAGTAATCCAGACGGGAGATGACAAGTGCCTGGATTAGGACCTGCGCCGCTTCCTGTGTGAGGCAGGGTCGTACTCTGCGGATGTTGTAGAGCATGAACCTACAGGAACGGGCCACCGCCTTGATGTTAGTTGAGAACGACAGGGTGTTGTCCAGGATCACGCCAAGGTTCTTAGCGCTCTGGGAGGAGGACACAATGGAGTTGTCAACCGTGATGGCGAGATCATGGAACGGGCAGTCCTTCCCCGGGAGGAAGAGCAGCTCCGTCTTGCCGAGGTTCAGCTTGAGGTGGTGATCCGTCATCCACACTGATATGTCTGCCAGACATGCAGAGATGCGATTCGCCACCTGGTCATCAGAAGGGGGAAAGGAGAAGATTAGTTGTGTGTCGTCTGCATAGCAATGATAGGAGAGACCATGTGAGGTTATGACAGAGCCAAGTGACTTGGTGTATAGCGAGAATAGGAGAGGGCCTAGAACAGAGCCCTGGAGGACACCAGTGGTGAGAGCGCGTGGTGAGGAGACAGATTCTCGCCACGCCACCTGGTAGGAGCGACCTGTCAGGTAGGACGCAATCCAAGCGTGGGCCGCGCCGGAGATGCCCAACTCGGAGAGGGTGGAGAGGAGGATCTGATGGTTCACAGTATCGAAGGCAGCCGATAGGTCTAGAAGGATGAGAGCAGAGGAAAGAGAGTTAGCTTTAGCAGTGCGGAGCGCCTCCGTGATACAGAGAAGAGCAGTCTCAGTTGAGTGACTAGTCTTGAAACCTGACTGATTTGGATCAAGAAGGTCATTCTGAGAGAGATAGCAGGAGAGCTGGCCAAGGACGGCACGTTCAAGAGTTTTGGAGAGAAAAGAAAGAAGGGATACTGGTCTGTAGTTGTTGACATCGGAGGGATCGAGTGTAGGTTTTTTCAGAAGGGGTGCAACTCTCGCTCTCTTGAAGACGGAAGGGACGTAGCCAGCGGTCAGGGATGAGTTGATGAGCGAGGTGAGGTAAGGGAGAAGGTCTCCGGAAATGGTCTGGAGAAGAGAGGAGGGGATAGGGTCAAGCGGGCAGGTTGTTGGGCGGCCGGCCGTCACAAGACGCGAGATTTCATCTGGAGAGAGAGGAGAGAAAGAGGTCAAAGCACAGGGTAGGGCAGTGTGAGCAGAACCAGCGGTGTCGTTTGACTTAGCAAACGAGGATCGGATGTCGTCGACCTTCTTTTCAAAATGGTTGACGAAGTCGTCTGCAGAGAGGGAGGAGGGGGGGGGAGGGGGAGGAGGATTCAGGAGGGAGGAGAAGGTGGCAAAGAGCTTCCTAGGGTTAGAGGCAGATGCTTGGAATTTAGAGTGGTAGAAAGTGGCTTTAGCAGCAGAGACAGAAGAGGAAAATGTAGAGAGGAGGGAGTGAAAGGATGCCAGGTCCGCAGGGAGGCGAGTTTTCCTCCATTTCCGCTCGGCTGCCCGGAGCCCTGTTCTGTGAGCTCGCAATGAGTCGTCGAGCCACGGAGCGGGAGGGGAGGACCGAGCCGGCCTGGAGGATAGGGGACATAGAGAGTCAAAGGATGCAGAAAGGGAGGAGAGGAGGGTTGAGGAGGCAGAATCAGGAGATAGGTTGGAGAAGGTTTGGGCAGAGGGAAGAGATGATAGGATGGAAGAGGAGAGAGTAGCGGGGGAGAGAGAGCGAAGGTTGGGACGGCGCGATACCATCCGAGTAGGGGCAGTGTGGGAAGTGTTGGATGAGAGCGAGAGGGAAAAGGATACAAGGTAGTGGTCGGAGACTTGGAGGGGAGTTGCAATGAGGTTAGTGGAAGAACAGCATCTAGTAAAGATGAGGTCAAGCGTATTGCCTGCCTTGTGAGTAGGGGGGGAAGGTGAGAGGGTGAGGTCAAAAGAGGAGAGGAGTGGAAAGAAGGAGGCGGAGAGGAATGAGTCAAAGGTAGACATGGGGAGGTTAAAGTCACCCAGAACTGTGAGAGGTGAGCCGTCCTCAGGAAAGGAGCTTATCAAGGCATCAAGCTCATTGATGAACTCTCCAAGGGAACCTGGAGGGCGATAAATGATAAGGATGTTAAGCTTGAAAGGGCTGGTAACTGTGACAGCATGGAATTCAAAGGAGGCGATAGACAGATGGGTAAGGGGAGAAAGAGAGAATGACCACTTGGGAGAGATGAGGATCCCGGTGCCACCACCCCGCTGACCAGAAGCTCTCGGGGTGTGCGAGAACACGTGGGCAGACGAAGAGAGAGCAGTAGGAGTAGCAGTGTTATCTGTGGTGAGCCATGTTTCCGTCAGTGCCAAGAAGTCGAGGGACTGGAGGGACGCATAGGCTGAGATGAGCTCTGCCTTGTTGGCCGCGGATCGGCAGTTCCAGAGGCTACCGGAGACCTGGAACTCCACGTGGGTCGTGCGGGCTGGGACCACCAGGTTAGGGTGGGCGCGGCCACGCGGTGTGAGGCGTTTGTATGGTCTGTGCAGAGAGGAGAGAACAGGGATAGACAGACACATATTTGACAGGCTACGCTAAAGCAAAGGAGATTAGAATGACAAGTGGGCTACACGTCTCGAATGTTCAGAAAGTTAAGCTTACGTAGCAAAAAATCAATAAAATTAAAAATCTTATTGACTAAAATGATATAGTACTGCTGGCTGGTGAAGTAGCCTGGCTAGCAGTAGCTGCGTTGTTGAAAGTGAAGCTGGCTAGGTGACCTCGACAGTTTCTCTAAGTTTCTCTAAACTACACAATTATCATGGATACAAGGACAGCAAAGACAACTAGCTAACACTACGCTAATCAAGTCGTTCCGTTGTAATGTAAGTTTCTACAGTGCTGCTATTCGGTAGAAGTTGGCTAGCTAGCAGTGTTAGCTAGCAGTGTTGGCTAGGTAGGAGGACGGCAGCGCGGCAGGCGAAACTAGCTGGCTAGCTAACCGATAATTACTCAAAGTTACACAATTATCTTAGATACAAAGCTAGCAAAGAAAACTATGTAGCTAGCTAACACTACACAAAACAAGTCGTTCCGTTGTATTGTAATCGTTTCTACAATGCTCTTCGGTGGCAAGCTGGCTAGCTAGCAGTGTTGGCTACGTTGCGTTAATTTCGAACGAAAATAGCTCGCTAGCGAACCTCAATAACGACGCAATTATGTTTGATAAAGGACGGCTATGTAGCTAGCTAAGATCAAACAAATCAAACCGTTGTACTGTAATGAAAATGAAAATCGGACCGTTGTACTATAATGAAATGTAATGAAAAGTTATACTACTATTCGGTAGACGGTGGACGTTTGCTAGCTGCTGGGCAGATAGCAGTGGACAACGAGACGACGAAATACGATAATTACGCAGTTATCTTTGATACACAGACGGCTATGTAGCTAGTTAAGAAGAAATTGCTAAGGTTGGACAAATTAAATCGTTGTACTATAATGAAATGTAATGAAAAGTTATAAAAGTTATACTACCTGCAGAGCGAATGCAGAGCGAATGCAAATGCGACCGCTCGCCCCAAACCGGATGTCTGTAAAAAAAAAGATGCAGCCGGGCCCAGACACGTGTTTGTGAGTGGCTGGGAACACACGGCGGGCAAGGAGTGGACGCAATGTTTTGGTTGGCAGCACCTAGATCACCTAGACAAAACTTTAGATCACCTTTACTCCACACACAGAAAAAAGCTCTCCCTCGCCCTCCATTTGGCGGATCTGACCATAACCATATCCTGCTGATTCCTGCTTCCAAGCTAAAACTCAAACAGGAAATACCAGTGACGTGCTCAATACGAAGTGGTCCAATGAAGCGGGCGTATCAGGTATGAAGGTAAGACCCCGATGCAGACAACGTTGAATTAACAATTGTTTAATAATCCAACAGGGGCAGGCAAATAGACAGGTCAAGGCAGACAGGGGTCAGTAAACCAGAGGAGGCAATGGTACCGGATGGCAGGCAGGGTCAGGGTCACGATAGGTAGAGGTCAATAATCCAGAGGTGTGGCAAAGGTACAGGTTGGCATGCAGGCTCAGGGGCAGGCAGAATAGTCAGGCAGACAGGCTCAGAGTCAGGACAGGCAAGGGCAACACCAGGAGGTCAAGAAAAAAGAGACTGGGAAAAGCCGGAGCAGAGACACAAAAACACTGGTTGACTTGACAAACAAGATAAGCTGGCAACAGACCAACAGAGAACACAGGTATAAATACACAGGGGTTAAATGGGGAAGATGGATGACACCTGGAGGAAGGTGGAAACAATCACAAAGACAGGTTAAACAGATCAGGGTGTGACAGGGTGCTAAACTTACAGGACTGTTTCGCTAGCACAGACTGGAGTAGGTTCTGGGATTCATCTGAGGAGGTCACATCAGTCACCGGCTTCATTACAGTAATAAGCGCATCGACGACGATGTCCCCACAGTGACCATACCTACGTACGTATCCCAACCAGGAGCCATGGATTACAAACAACATTCGCACTGAGCTAAAGGCTAGAGCTGCCACGTTCAAGGAGCGGGACACTAATCCAGACACTTATAAGATCTCCGACGATCCATCAAACAAGGAATGTCAGCACAGTACTAAGATCGAATCCTACTACGCCGGTTCAGATTACAAAAGGAAACCCAGCCCAGCCCACCAGACAATCTAAATGCCTTCTATGCTTGCTTTGAGGCAAGCAACACTGAACCATATATGAGAGCACCAGCTGTTCCGCTCTCCGAAGAGGATATGAGTTAACCTTTTTAAAGTTCTAACATTTACAAGGCCGCAGGTCAGACAGATTACAAGGACGTGTCCTCAGAGCATGCACTGATCAGCTGGCAAGTGTCTTCACTGACATTTTCAACCTCTCCCTGACCCATTCTGGAATATCTGCATACTTCAAGCAGACCATCCTAGTCTCTGTGCCCGAAGAACACCAAGGTAACCTGTCTAAATTACTATGACTGTAGCACTCACATCTGTAGCCATGAAATGCTTTGAAAGGCTAGTCATGGCTCACATCAACACCATCATCCCAGACACCCTGGATCCACTCCAATTCGCAGACCGCACCAAAAGATCCGCACAATCTCTAATGCACTACATCTGCACTATTGAGAGCATCTTGACTGGCTGCGTCACTGTCTGGTATGGAAACTGCTCGGCATCCGATTGCAAGGCGCTACAGACGGTAGTGCGTACGGTCCGGAACATTTATTTATATTTTTATTTAACCTTTATTTAACCAGGAAGGGCTCATTGAGATTTAAAATCTGTTTTTCAAGAGCATCCTGGCCAAGATAGGCAGCACCAAGTCATTACAAAAATTACAGACAAACAACATGAAAAACTACAAGTAATCTAGTAAAAGCCATAGAATTCACAAGAGTATAACAAAATCAAAAACAGCCAATTAAAAACATTGACAGGTCAGGGAATCCGTCTCAAGATCATCAGTGATTTAAAAATACCAATCGGGACAAGTTCTTCCAGTTTAAAAGTATTTTGTAAGGCGTTCCCAGACGATGGCGCAGAGTACATGAAAGCCCTTTTACCAAATTCAGTTCCGATATTTGGAACAGTTAGCAGGATAAAGTCCAGCGAACGAAGAGAGTACCCACCACATTTCTGAACAATAAAAATGCCCAAATAAAAAGGTAGTAGACCCAAAATGGCTTTATAAATAAAAGTATACCAGTGACTGAGCCTACGAGTGACTAGAGAAGGCCAGCCAACCCTGGTATACAAAGTGCAGTGGTGCGTAAGGGTTTTGCAGTTTAAAATAAATGTCAAAGTGCCATGGTAAAGGGTGTCAATTGATTTGAAACACTGAGCGGAAGCATTCATATATAAAATATCCCCATAGTCTAGTAAAGGCATAAATGTAGCTGATAATAGCCTCCTTCTGGCTTCAAAAGAAAAACAGGCCTTATTCCTAAAATAAAATCCTAATTTCAGCTTCAATTTTTTTGTAAGTTGTTGAATATGCAATTTAAAAGAGAGTCCATCATCAATTAAAATGCCTAGATATTTATATGAGGTTACAACCTCAATCTCCTTGCCCTGACAGGTAGTAATAGGTGAAAGGTTCATAGAAAACGCCATTAGTTTAGTTTTGTCAGTATTGAGGATAAGCTTCAATTGACACAAGGTATGTTGAACAGTATAAAAAGCAGTTTGCAAGTTCTGGAAAGCTTTTGTAAGAGACGAGGCACAACAGTAAATAACAGTATCATCAGCATAAAAATGAAGTTGCGCATTTTGGACATTTTTGTCTAAATCATTTATGTAAATAGTGAATTAGAGAGGACCAAGTATAGAGCCTTGGGGCACACCATTAAAGAGACAATTTAACAGACATAAGCCTATCAAATTGAGTGCACTGAGTTCTATCAGACAGATAGTTGGCAAACCATGCAACTGCATGCTCTGTAAGACCTACACTCGACAATCTCTGCCTTAGTATAGCATGATCAACTGTATCAAAGCCTTAGAGAGATCAATAAAAAGTGAGACACAGTGCTGTTTTTTGTCAAGGGCTTCAATGATATCATTTAAAACTTCATGGCTGCTGTAATTGTGCTATGCTTCTTCCTGAAGCCAGATTGGTACATTGATAAAATGGAGTTAGTAAATAAAAACTCTTTTAGCTGTTCACTCACAAAGGTTTCAAGTATTTTCACCAGGGGTGACAGCTTTGAGATTGGCCTATAATTATTTAAAAGAGTTGGATCTTCCCCTTTTAAAAGTGGTAGGACAAATGCTGATTTCCAGGGTTAGCTCCTTGCCATCCAGGACCTCTATACCAGGTGGTGTCAGAGGAAGGCTCTAAAAAATTTCAAAGACTCCAGCCACCCAAGTCATAAAATGTTCTCTCTGCTACAGCACGGCAAGCAATACCGATGCACCAGGTCTGGACACCAACAGCTTCTACCCCCAAACCATAAGACTGCTAAATAGTTAGTTAAATAGTTAACCAAATTGCTACCCGGACCATCTGTACTGACCCTTTTTGCAATAACTTTTTTGACTCCTCACCTACGCTGCTGCCACTGTTTTATCTATCCTATTTCCTAGTCACTTTATTCCTAGTTATACTGTATGTACATATCTACCTCAATTACCTCTTACCACTGCACATCGACTCTGTACTGGTACCCCATGTATATAGGCAAGATATTGTTAGTCATTGTGTATTTATTAATAAGTGTCATTACTTTTCTATTATTTCTATATTTTCTCTCTGCATTGTTGGGAAAGGCACATAAGTAAGCATTTCACTGTTAGTCTACACAAGTTGTTTATGAAGCATGTGACGATTTCAATTGAATTTCATTTTGATTTGACCTCCCAGAGGATATGTGTGTGGAGTTGAGCGATCGGAAGTCCGCGCTCTCCGTCCTTCCCAACCGCTCCACTTCCTTTCCAACAGTACTGTTAAAAACCACTCATCTCTCATAGGAAAAAAAACTGCAGCCCCAAAGTCCCTCCATTCATTAAAAATGACCATTTGACCAGCCCCATTCTACCGTATATTAGCAATGTTCCCTCAAATTCTTCCCGGCACAGAGAAAATTTCAGGTCTGCTGAGCGCAAAATTGAATGTTGTGAAAATTCTGTGCAACTTCCAGCACACTTTTACTGTGAACACTTACAGATTTAACAGTGGCCAAGTAGGCTACTGTGGCTGTTTGATCATAATGTAGGCCTACCAGAGTGGCCTACCATCAACAGCAATGGAGAAAAGGAATCCCATAACATTTTGATATGGAAATAGCTGTTCTATCATTCAGCCTACAGTTGCAACCAGTGTTCAATGTAGGCCTACATTCCATGAGACTTTAAAAAAAGACACGGCTTGACATTAACCTGTTTATCTACTTGTCTTATTCAAGTCTGTCTCAAAATACAACACTGCCCCTTTAAGAAGAAAAATAAGCTCTTTACCTGACTCTTTCAAGGATGTCTAGGAGGGGGGCGCTAGTGAGCACCACATGGAGTAGATGCTTTTCCAACTACCTCTTCCTCACCCTTGCTTAAATTTGACTTAAATTCTACTTTTGCCCTGCCAAACTGCTACAATGAACAACTCTATGAGAAACATGGCCAAAGGGAAACTAATTAATCCAAAAACAACTGTCAAGAAAGATTGCAAAGTCCCCACCACAGCACAAGATGAGGATGGCGATGCTTGTGTTAGCCTGGCTGTAATGGTTAGCATAGCTAACCCTGACTCGGAGCCTTCACCGACTATTATATTATCAGCTATCAAGAAAATGGAAGAGGACATGAACGTTCGATTTAATCATCTAGACCAGGGGTGTCAAACTCATTCCACGGAGGGCCTAGTGTCTGCAGGTTTTTGGTTTTTCCTTTCAATAAAGCCCTAGACAACCAGGTGTGGGGAGTTCCTAACTAATTAGTGATGTTAATTCATCAATCAAGTACAAGGGAGGAGCGAAAACCCGCAGACACTCGGCCCTCCGTGGAATGAGTTTGACACCTGTGATCTAGACTAATCCTTACAATCAGTGCAAACCTCCCTGGCTGACCATACAACCCACATTATTGACCTGGAAGGAAACGCAGGTGACCACGAGACACACATCACCACCCTCGAGGGACAGTATGAAAAGCTACTAACATCAAACAAAGCTATAAAACTCAAGATAATTGACCTTGAGGGACGTTCAAGGCGTTCGAATATCAAAATCACAGGCCTGGAAGAAAAAAATAAGAAGGGCAGACCAAAACTGTTAGGGATTGACAATTTCCCCCAAGGCCTAAAAGTGGACTGAGCGCACCGCATCTTCGCTACGCGGCCCTTTGTCATGATTGCCAAAATACACCACGACCCGAGAAGGAAAAGAGTCTGTGTTTGTCCCGCCAGCAATTGCCCCTGTCCTTCAACGGGGCCAGGATTAACATATACCTAAACTACACTGCTGAGGTAACCAAGCAGCACCAGGCCTCCTCTTCCCTGCTCGACTGACTCTTACCCATGGTATGGTAGAGAAGGTGTTCGAAAAACCACAGGATGCCGAGTCATTGACAGGATTACTACTATAGCCACCGACGCCTAGGACCGATAGGGCCGTCCCGAGTAGCAGTTCACCGTGATAGGTAGTTCCGATTGTCCTGCCATTTTTAGATATGACAGAGTGGTCATAGTCCTACAGGTGGGTAAGGCTGCACCTGACCGGTTTCCCTGTTTCAGTAGGGACATATTGACTACATTGTTTGGCTCAATTCAGTTATTTTATAAGAGCAATTATTATAGACATAAAGGTGAGGGGGCCCAGTCGGACCACCTGAAGGTATGCTAATTATTTTTTTTAGAAATTGGTTAGCTAGCTTATGTCTCCCTGTAGTGTCTAGCAGTTCCACAGTGTCTATGGGGGAACTTATATTCCACTTCGTTTGGGGAAGTGGACAGGGGAGGGATGTTTTTTTGTGTTTTTCATTTGTCCTTTGCTCTTTATGTGTTGCGCCAGCCCTACTGCTACAATTTTTATATATTTGAGGACCAAATAATGATTTATTATCAAATGTATTTATATAGCCCTTCTTACATCAGCTGATATATCAAAGTGCTGTACAGAAACCCAGCCTAAAACCCCAAACAGCAAGCAATGCAGGTGTAGAAGCACGGTGGCTAGGAAAAACTCCCTAGAAAGGCCAAAACCTAGGAAGAAACCGAGGGAGGAACCAGGCTATGAGGGGTGGCCAGTCCTCTTCTGGCTGTGCCGGGTGGATATTATAACAGAACATGGCCAAGATGTTCAAATGTTCATAAATGACCAGCACGGTAAAATAATAGTAATCACAGTGAGCAGGTCAGGGTCCCATAGCCAAAGGCAAAACAGTTGAAACTGGAGCAGCAGCACGGCCAGGTGGACTGGGGACAACAAGGAGTCATCATACCAGGTAGTCCTGAGGCATGGTTCTAGGGCTCAGGTCCTCCTCCGAGAGAAAGAAAGAGAGAAAGAGAGAATTAGAGAGAGCATACTTAAATTCACACAGGACACCGGATAAGACAGGAGAAATACTCCAGATATAACAGACTGACCCTAGCCCCCCGACACAAACTACTGCAGCATAAATACTGGAGGCTGAGACAGGAGGGGTCAGGAGACACTGTGGCCCCATCCAATGATACCCCCAGACAGGGCAAAACAGGAAGGATATAACCCCACGCACTTTGCCAAAGCACAGCCCCCACACCACTAGAGGGATATCTTCAACCACCAACTTACCATCCTGAGACAAGGCAGTATAGCCCACAAAGATCTCCTCCACGGCACAACCCAAGGGGAGGCGCCAATCCAGACAGGAAGATCACGTCAGTAACTCAACCCACTCAAGTGACGCACCCCTCCTAGGGACGGCATGAAAGAGCACCAGTAAGCCAGTGACTCAGCACCTGTAATAGGGTTAGAGGCAGAGAATCCCAGTGGAGAGAGAGGAACCGGCCAGGCAGAGACAGCAAGGGTGGTTCGTTGCTCCAGAGCCTTTCCGTTCACCTTCCCACTCCTGGGCCAGACTACACTCAATAATTTGACACACTGAAGAGATAAGTCTTCAGTAAAGACTTAAAAGTTGAGACCGAGTCTGCGTCTCTCACATGGGTAGGCAGACCATTCCATAAAAATGGAGCTCTATAGGAGAAAGCCCTGCCTCCAGCTATTTGCTTAGACATTCTAGGGACAATTAGGAGGCCTGCGTCTTGTGACCGTAGCGTACGTGTAGGTATGTACGGCAGGACCGAATCGGAAAGATAGGTAGGAGCAAGCCCATGTAATGCCTTGAGGCTAGCAGTAAAACCTTGAAATCAGCCCTTGCCTTAACAGGAAGCCAGTGTAGGGAGGCTAGCACTGGAGTAATATGATCCATTTTTGGGGGGTTCTAGTCAGGATTCTAGCAGCCGTATTTAGCACTAACTGAAGTTTATTTAGTGCTTTATATGGGTAGCCGGAAAGTAGAGCATTGCAGTAGTCTAACCTAGAAGTAACAAAAGCATGGATGAAATTTTCTGCATCATTTTTGGACAGAAAGTTTCTGAGTTTTGCAATGTTACGTATATGGGAAAAAGCTGTCCTTGAAACAGTCTTGATATGTTCGTCAAAAGAGAGATCAGGGTCCAGAGTAACGCCGAGGTCCTCCAGTTTTATTTGAGACGACTTTACAACCATCAAGATTAATTATCAGATTCAACAGAAGATCTCTTTGTATCTTGGGACCTAGAACAAGCATCTCTGTTTTGTCCGAGTTTAAAAGTAGAAAGTTTGCAGCCATCCACTTCCTTATGTCTGAAACACAGGCTTCTAGCGAGGGCAATTTTGGGGCTTCACTATGGTTCATTGAAATGTACAGCTGTGTGTCATCCGCATAGCAGTGAAAGTTAACATTATGTTTTCGAATGACATCCCCAAGAGGTAAAATAATAGTGGTCCTTAAACGGAACCTTGAGGAACACCGAAATGTACAGTTGATTTGTCAGAGGACATACCATTCAAAGAGACAAACTGATATCTTTCCGACAGGTAAGATCTAATCCAGGCCAGAACTTGTCCGTGTAGACCAATTTGGGTTTCCAATCTCTCCAAAAGAATGTGGTGATCGATGGTATCAAAGGCAGCACTAAGGTTTAGGAGCACGAGGACAGATGCAGAGCCTTGGTCTGACGCCATTAAAAGGTAATTTACCACCTTCACAAGTGCATTCTCAGTGCTATGATGGGGTCTAAAACCAGACTGAAGCATTTCGTATACATTGTTTGTCTTCAGGAATTCAGTGAGTTGCTGCGCAACAGCTTTTTCATTTTTTTTTGAGAGAAATGAAAGATTCGATATAGGATGATAGTGTTTTATATTTTCTGGGTCAAGGGTTGGCTTTTTCAAGAGAGGCTTTATCACTGCCACTTTTAGTGAGTTTGGTACACATCCGGTGGATAGAGAGCCGTTTATTATGTTCAACATAGGAGGGCCAAGCACAGCAAGCAGCTCTTTCAGTAGTTTAGTTGGAATAGGGTCCAGTATGCAGCTCGAAGGTTTAGAGGCCATGATTATTTTCATCATTGTGTCAAGAGATATAGTACTAAAACACTTGAGTGTCTCTCTTGATCCTAGGTCCTGGCAGAGTTGTGCAGACTCAGGACAGCTGAGCTTCGGAGGAATACGCAGATTTAAAGAGGAGTCCGTAATTTGCTTTCTAATGATCATGATCTTTTCCTATAAGAAGTTCATGAATGTATTACTGCTGAAGTGAAAGCCATCCTCACTTGGGGAATGCTGCTTTTTAGTTAGCTTTGCAACAGTATCAAAAAGAATACTGGACCCTTGAAGTGGCAGATGAACATTTTTGTCTCATCTGTGATATTTGACACTAGGGGGGCGCCATTTCGACATAGTACAAATTCGTTCCCAAGTTAAACTGCCTCGTACTCAATTCTTGCTCGTACAATATGCATATTATTATTACTATTGGATAGAAAACACTCTCTAGTTTCTAAAACCGTTTGAATTATGTCTGTGAGTGGAACAGAACTGGACTTAGAGCAATTTTCCTATGAGGATTTGAAAATGCTGAAATCTGCTCGCTGTTCCCAGAACAGTTTATTAATTTGCCTGTCCTCTATTGGTTGAGATGCACTGCATACGCCTTCCCCTGGGTGTCAGCGAATAGAGGGACTTGAAATGGAGTCTCTAGGCAGATCTGAAAGTTTATAAATTCCTTGGAAACGACGTGTCCCCTCTTTTGACTCTTCGCTCTGACGCAGGAAGGAGCTTGGCATGTCGTGTTAGAAGCTCCTGTTTTAGCTCTTAGATATATCCGGCTCTGTTTTTATTTGATATAGGTGTTAAAGACATCATAATGTTGTTATTTTAAACCGAGTTATATCAGTTTGTCAGTATATTGCGATTTTCGGGTATTTATTTTCGTGGCGTTGTAGGAAGTTGGGTATCTCTGGCCCACATGGCTAATGTTTACTGCTAATTGCAACGTTGAAGACGACATTCGACAACCGAGCAACGATTCTTTTGGACAAAGGACACCTTTCCCAAGATTCTGATGAGAGTTCATCAAAAAGTAAGAAGTATTTATGCTGATAATTCGTTGTTCTGTTGACAAATGTCAAATAATAATTCCGCCATGAATTTCGGTGCGTCTGTAAGCTGTATGCTTGAAGTAACGTTCATTTTAAAAATGTAACCCAGCGATTGCATTAAGAAATAATTTGTCTTTCAATTGCTGTCCAACCTGTATTTTTTTAGTCAAGTTTATGAATAGTTTTCGATAAGAATAGGTGCCTCTCCAAGATGGCGCTGGACAGATTGCTTGAGGTTTTGGACACTAATCACATTGTATAAGCACGATTTGTGCCGCTAAATATGCACATTTTCGAACAAACTCTATATGTATTGTGTAATATGATGTTATAGGACTGTCATCTGAAGAATTCTGAGAAGGTTAGTGAAAAAATTAATATATTTTGGTGGTTTATACGTTATCGCTATTTTTGCCTTGAATCAATGCAGTTGTGATGTTTGCTATTGTGGTAAGCTAATATAACGCTATATTGTGTTTTCGCTGTAAAACACTTAGAAAATCTGAAATATTGGCTGGATTCACAAGATCTGTGTCTTTCATCTGCTGTACGCTGTGTATTTTTAAGAAATGTTTTATGATGAGTAATTAGGTAATACACGATGGTCTCTGTAGTTATTCTAGTCGCTTTGGTGAGAGTTGTGATAGTGGCTGCAATGGTAAACTATGATTTATACCTGAAATATGCTTATTTTTCTAACAAAACATATGCTATACAATAAATATGTTATCAGACTGTCATCTGATGAAGTTGTTTCTTGGTTAGTGGCTATTTATATCTTTATTTGGTCGAATTTGTGATAGCTACTGATGGAGTAAAAAAATGGTGGAGTAAAGAAGTGGTGTCTTTTGCTAACGTGGTTAGCTAATAGATTTACATATTGTGTCTTCCCTGTAAAACATTTTAAAAATCAGAAATGATGGCTGGATTCACAAGATGTGGATCTTTCATTTGGTGTCTTGGACTTATTATATGATATCCCTGTGGCTTTAGGCTAGGCTATGCTAGTCAGCTTTTTTGATGGGGGTGCTCCCGGATCCGGGTTTGTGAGGCGTTAGAGGTTAAAAGACTCAGGTCACAAAAAATGTCATGAAATTAATTAAACAATATGCCATATTTCTTCTTACTAGTAAGATCTTTATTGTTTTAGAAACATTACAAAGCATGCCCATCCATTTTTTTGTGTTTTGTTGGTGTAATTTTAGTGGAGAAAATTTATTTTGGTTGTTAAAAAATCTGAGTGGCTGTAAGATTCTTAATTCTACCTGCCACAGTGGCTGGTAGACCAAAAAGCATATTTTAGGCCCTGAATATGTATTTCCAAAAAAATGTTGGGTGTATCGAGTTGTCAGGGAGGTCATTGAAAAGAGCGGTGCGGAATTCTTTTTACGGTTTGTCTCATTTTGACAGCATGTTTTTTTGTATTCACAGACAGCAGATGGGTTGTGTTAGAAGGCCTTAATGGAGTTGAAGTCTGACTTTCCTGTGGAGGCATTTCTTTAGGACAACATGACACTCATACCGGGATGTGATTACAGCAATGAATGTAAAAGTCAGACTTCTGACTTTCACTTCTCATACTGTGAATCAGTTGAAAGTCACGACAAAAATTTGAAAGCTCCACACACACACACACACACACACACACACACACACACACACACACACACACACACACACACACACACACACACACACACACACACACACACACACACACACACACACTCACACTCACACTCACACTCACACTCACACACACACACACGTGGATCCTGCTGAGGGGAGAACGGCTTGTAATAATGACTGGAACAGAGCAAATAGAATGGCATTAAATTATGTGTTTGTTGTATTTGATACCATTCCTTTTATTACACTCCAGCCACCTCCAAAAACCTTCCTCCCCAATTAAGGTGCCACCAACCTCCTGTGACACACATATGCACATATACACACACACACACAGACTCCCCAAGGCACTGACGTCCTATTTTGGGCGAGAATCTAAGGGTTCCTCCTATCAACTGAGTTTAGCTGATTGATAAAGCCCACCCAGCAGGTGAGACACCCAGGTCTAAGGCTGCTCGGATCCGGGCCTGTCGACACTTTATCTCTTTCAGTGGGCATCCATCATCACCAACCCACAGCACGGCACTATGGGAGCCTCACACACACCATGGCAACCGGCATCTTCTTCATGCCCATTCACAACAATCAGTAGGGGAAACCTAGTCAGTTATATAACTGAACGCATTCAACCAAAATGTGTCTTCCACGTTTAACCCAACCTCTGCAGGGGGTTGTCTTAATCTACATCATCGGCACCTGGGGCACAGTTGTTGTTGGGGGTTAACTGCCTTGCTCAAGGGCAGAACGGCAGATTTTTCTACCTTGCCAGCTCAGGGATTTGAACCAACTACCTTTCGCTTACTGGCCCAGCACTCTTAACCGCTAGGCTACCTGCAGTTCTGTAGTCAACCTCTTGCAGCGAGAATCCCCCTTGGAGCGAGGACAGCAACCCAAAAAACTTCAGTGGGCAACAAGAGGCAAGACAGAGGGGATGTTCTTGCCTCTTGCAGCATTTGACTGTTTCACCCCATACAGAGTAACTGTACAGTCTGTAAAATGCTCAACAAATGTGTGTTGCCCCATTCGATTTAGTTGTGAACAGCGACATTCCTATGATGATGGTGTTTAAATCACATGGGTTACTGTCCACTGTAGGCCCTTGCACCACCATTCCATCTCTCCCTAGTTCACTGTGTTATGTGTTAGTGATGAGGTGATACAATTTGTACATATGGGGGAGCCCTCCAGGCCCTTCGAAGCCCCTGTGCTGCCACGCTATTCCACACCTGCTTGCAGGGCTCCTCTATTCTCCATCTCTTTGGGCCCTGGGCTGTTGTGACTCCCTCACAGGGTCCATACCGGGCTTCTCAGCTCTAGCAACAGAAAACAGATGGCGACCAGCACAGTAAAGCCCTAGTCGGCAAGAGAGTGGGAGAGAGGGAGCAAGTGGGTGACAGAGAGAGGGAAAGAAGGAGAAAAGAGAGGGAAGAAGAGAGCTTTAGAGAGAGGGGAGTTTAGGAGGCTGGGAGCGGTGGTAAAAACACACTTCAGACCCAGGCCAACATGACTGATGTCTTTGTTTCATTTTTGGACCTGCAAGAACCCCTTGCAATCGGAAGTGTTTAGTGAAAGTGGCAGCTACAAGAAAGAGGTTGAAAGATCTTTCAGAGCGCTGGGGAGTCACCGCTAAGTTGTGATGGGGCACCTGCTCTGAAGTGCTGACTGCTAACAAGGGAGTTAGCAAAGGGAGTTGTGAATATGCTGTATAACTGCGGGGCTAGCCACTTTCCCTTACTGCTGCAACTTAATTTATTCTGCTCTAGTGCAGAGGCAGATGACTGATTACATTAGCGCCTTTCACACTCCACTGGCGGCCATTTTAAATTGAGCCGTAGTAAGATGGGGAGAAGTTGTTGGACTGCTGGCTCTGATTTTAGCTTAGTCTGCAGCTGCAGACTACTTTACCTGCATTGTAACTGTTCTAATCATTTTTAGGTTCTCTCGTTGAAACATAGATTCACGTTGGAGACTGCTATTGGACTTCTGTGCAATAAGCTAGGCTAGATCTGATTCTGATATGGGAATCTGAAGAATTCATCCCCACGGCATAATATAAAATACCTGTCAATCTTGGACAGAAAATAGGAAGTAGAGAATCAGAACACGCTCCCCCTTCCAATAAGAATAAAGAACATGAAGGACTATTTTGGCTAGATATGTTGGAGGAAATTACAAGAGTATGTTTTAATACTGTTATTGCATCAAATGGTTGTTATATGCAACATCATATGGTTCTTAGAACTCTATTGTCCGTGTGAACTGAGAGGAGCTTCTGAGATTTAACTCTAGCAACTGATTAATGATGGTTTTGTCCTCTCTCTGAGCCCACATTCCATAGAATGAGTTGGTGTTTTGTGTACTGGGAAGTACCAGGGTGGAGATGGCTCGGTTATGGATAATGATGTTTCCACACATCGAGAACAGTCTTTACAGCAGATACTGTCTGCTGTAAATTATTAATTTCTTTCATACGAATCCTAACCTTGTGACCCATTCCACACATCTGTTGTTTGTCATGTAGACTAAGGGTGTGTATCTTTGCTGTAAAAGATCTTTGTAATTCTTTGTGTCGGGGCTCTCAACCCAACAGTCATGAGTGTTGTGTCGATCAGCCACCATTATTTCAGAGTACTCACATCATTCACTTACATGTGTGGTGTGACCTGCTTTCCTTATTAATACATCTTTGAATAAAGTAATATCCTGATCGGTGATTGACCTTGTCTCCTCATTATTGATTAGAATTTCAATGACAATTTTGGCGACGAGGTTGGGATCTGCAACTTCACATGTTGACCACTCCTGAAGATCTGGGTAAACTGTGCACAAGGGATCAGAAATTGGGATCCCAGGGAAAACCACACTCATTATTGAGTAGCTGGACCTGCCTATGATCTGAGAGGAAGCGTGCATGGGTGGATACCAGATCCCGAACTTAGTACAGAGAGAGGTGAACTTGGACAATCTATCAATAACTGATGAAAAGATAAGTAAAAATAAGAAAAACATAAAAGCCCCTGTTGAGGGTACGCTTAGAGCGAGGTCTTCCTTAAGAGGGCCACAGCTGGGGTAACTAGCAGGACTGAGTTGAGCCGATAAGAGTGTT
The DNA here is from genome assembly GCF_029448725.1 of Salvelinus fontinalis. Taxonomy (NCBI): domain Eukaryota; kingdom Metazoa; phylum Chordata; class Actinopteri; order Salmoniformes; family Salmonidae; genus Salvelinus; species Salvelinus fontinalis. The sequence goes on along the minus strand of NC_074682.1, from coordinate 1,467,419 downwards.
CTTAAGTGAGGTATCCTTGGACATGATTGTTAATTAGTCAGTTGCGGGCTACCAAAAGTCCAGATCTGTGGTACTGGGTTGATCACAGTAGGACTGGTGAGGTTAATGTATTGAATGAGGAACTATAGTGCAGGTGACACACTTTTGTTTTTTCCCCCCGCTGGGAGTAGGGCGACGGAGAGTCGTTGAAAATGCAAATGGTTTGGTTGATGTGAGTACCTAAGAACTTCTAACATTCTATATGGATTCTATGAAGATATGAACATGTGACAAATTGTATATGTGTATAATCTATTACTACATATTTGATGAAGTAATGATACTAATATACTAACTTGCGCACCCAAAACGATGTAACTATAAAACGCTTATGGGATTTTCTCCGTCCAGGTACTACATTTAAAATAAAACTGCCCATAAGGTCTGAAAATTAAAAACAAATTCTGCAGTATAAGAGGTTGCATTAATTATCGTATACACTTTTTTCCAATAGAGTTACAGTGAATGAATGTGGAATGTTGACGTAATATATAATGTCGTAGAAAGCCAAATTAGGGTTTCCATCAAACTAATTATAAATGTGATGTAGTAAAGTAATTTAAATATGTTGTATGAGAAAACATAATCCACTTTTATTAACCTCTAATTCCTCCCAAACCCGGATCCGGGAGTACCCCCATCAGTAAAAAAGCTGACTAGCATAGCCTTGCATAGCGTCACGAGTAAATACTAGCATCTAAATATCATTAAATCACAAGTCCAAGACACCAGATGAAAGATACACATCTTGTGAATCCAGCCATCATTTCTGATATTTAAAATGTTTTTCAGGGAAGACACAATATGTAAATCTATTAGCTAACCACGTTAGCAAAAGACACCACTTCTTTACTCCACCATTTTTTTACTCCATCAGTAGCTATCACAAATTCGACCAAATAAAGATATAAATAGCCACTAACCAAGAAACAACCTCATCAGATGACAGTCTGATAACATATTTATTGTATAGCATATGTTTTGTTAGAAAAATTTGCATATTTCAGGTATAAATCATAGTTTACCATTCCAGCCACCATCACAACTCTCACCAAAGCGACTAGAATAACTACAGAGAGCAACGTGTATTACCTAATTACTCATCATAAAACATTTCTTAAAAATACACAGCGTACAGCAAATGAAAGACACAGATCTTGTGAATCCAGCCAATATTTCAGATTTTTTAAGTGTTTTACAGCGAAAGCACAATATAGCATTACATTAGCTTACCCCAATAGCAAACCACACAACAGCATTGATTCAAGCCAAAAATAGCGATAACGTATAACCCAGCAAAATATATAAATTTTTTCACTGACCTGCTCAGAATTCTTCAGATGACAGTCCTATAACATCATATTACACAATGCATATAGAGTTTGTTCGAAAATGTGCATATTTATCGGCACAAATCGTGGTTATACAATGAGAAAACTAGCCAAGCTGCAAAGAAAATGTCAGGAGAAATCTTGGGAAAGGCACCTATTCTAATCGATAAGTAATCATAAACTTGACCAAAAAATACAGATTGGACAGCAAATGAAAGATAAATTAGTTCTTAACTTCTACTGCCTCAGAAACCCGGATCCGGGAGCACCCCCCACCCCCCACACACTGTTTAGCATAGCTAGCATAGCTTCACAAGTAGATAGTAGCATCTAAATATCATTAAATCACAAGTCCAAGACACCAGATGAAAGATACAGATCTTGTGAATAAAGCCACCATTTCCGATTTTTAAAATGTTTTACAGGGAAGACACAATATGTAAAGATGTACATCTATTACCTAAAAACACATTAGCATAATCCACCATCTTTTATTTGTCCACCAACACCAGTAGCCATCACCAATTCGGCTAAACTAAGATATTTATAGCCCCTAACCAACAAAAAAACTCATTAGATGACAGTCTGATAACATATTTATGGTATGGGATAGGTTTTGTTAGAAAAATGTGCATATTTCAGGTAGCTGCCATAGGTTACAATTGCACCCACCGTCACAAATGGACTAGAATAATTACAATGAGCAACGTGTTTACCTAACTACTAATCATCAAACATTTCGTAAAAATACACAGCATACACTAATCGAAAGACACAGATCCTGTGAATACAGACAATATTTCAGATTTTCTAAGTGTCTTACAGCGAAAACACAATAAATCGTTATATTAGCATAGCACATAGCACATAGCAGCCCAGCATTGATTCTAGCCAAAGTGAGCGATAAAAGTCAACATCGCCAAAAGATATTAATTTTTTCACTAACCTTCTCAGAATTCTTCCGATGACACTCCTGTAACATCATTTTACAATATACATATACAGTTTGTTCGAAAAGGTGCATATTTAGCCATACAAAACCGTGGTTACACAATGAAAATAGTAGCAAAACAAGCCTGAAAATGTCGGTCGCCATCTTTCAGAGTGATCTAGTTTAATTAGTAGCTAATCATATACTTGACTAAAAAATACAGGGTTTACAGGAATCGAAAGACAAATTAGTTCTTAATGCAACCGCTGATTTACATTTTTAAAATTATCCTTACTTTTCAATACAGGGTTCGCCAAGTGAAGCTATACCAAACAAAATGGCGAAATATGCGTTTAAAATATTTCGACAGAAACACGATTTATCATATTAAATATTGCTTACTTTGAGGTGTTCTTCCATCAGATTCTTGGGCAATGTATCCTTTCTATGTTATAAACGTCTTTTGGTCGATAGATGTCCTCTGTCCTTCGAAATGTCCACCACCAACGACCGACACCCCAAAACGTGTCCAAAGTTTCAGAGTGCACAACAAATAAATTCCTCTAAAATCGCACTAAACGGATATAAATTGCTATAAAACTGTTCAAATTAACTACATTATGATGTTTTTAACACCTAAAACGAGTAAAAACATGACCGGAGAAATATTGCTGGTTAGAAAACGATTTGGAACGAGGCAGGTCCGATGCCCTTCACGCTTCAGGCGCACGACGAGAAAGGGCGGTCTCTATACATTTTGGTCTTTTATACTGGCTGTGAATATCCCATCGATTCCATTGAAAGCGTGATGACGTACAGACACCCAGAGGAAGACGTAGGCAGTGTCGGTTTCTTCATAGCATTCACTGTCGCCTTAAAAACAGACCCCAGATCAGAGGTAAAAAAAATTGAAATCTGAACCCTGTCATGAAAAGTGCTGTAGAAATTGTTCTGTACAACTCAGAGACAAAATTTCAACTTCTATAGAAACTAGAAGGTGTTTTCTATCCAATAATAACAATAATATGCATATTGTACGATCAAGAATTTAGCACGAGGCAGTTTAATTTGGAGACACAAATATGCTAATGCGGAACAGCACCCCCTATAGTTCCAAGAGGTTAATGCAATCCCTGTGTTAGATTTTTTAAATGAACGTTACAGCGCAATACAGCGTGCGCTAAAGCAAGACCGCACCGAAATTCATGGCGGAATTATTATTTGACATTTGTCAACATAAATACGAATTAACAGCATAATGACTGCTTACTATTTGCTGAGCTTCCATCAGAATCTTGGGCAAGGTGTCATTTCTCCAGAACAATCGTCTTTTGGTTGGAAGATGTCCTCTTCTGCTGTCGAAATAGCCGCTAACTTTAGCTATGTGCCGGAAAGGTGTCCAACTCCTGATAGCGCGTCACAAAGAAATCCCAGAAAATCGCAATAAACTGCTATAAACTGCTATAAGTTGGTTTAAATTAACTACCTTATGATGTCTTTAACAATTATATTGAATAAAAACATGACCGGAGATATAGAACTGCTAAAACAAAAGCTTTGCGGGACGCCATTGTGAAGTCCCTCTTGCGCCAGGCGCCCCGTTGAAAAGAACGGTACTTCCGTTCCACGGTCTTATATAGGGCCCCAGATGGTGCAATCCACTCCATTCAAATTCTCACCGCTTACTGACATCTAGAGGAAGGCGTATGCAGTGCATGTAGCCCCATAGCTTACATGGGGACTTATAAACTGACCCTAGAACAGGGACCTCGATTTCAGAAATCTCACTTCCTGACAGGAAATGTGCTGCAGAATGAGTTCTGTTTCACTCAGAGAAATAATTCAAACGGTTTTAGAAACTAGAGAGTGTTTTCTATCCAATAGTAATAATAATATGCATATTGTACGAGCAAGAATTGAGTACGAGGCAGTTTAATTTGGGAACGAATTTTTACAAAGTCGAAATGGCGCCCCCCTATTGACAAGATTAACCTGTTATGGCTGCAGGGGGCGTATTGAGTAGCCAGATAAAATGTGCCCATTTCAAACGGCCTCGTACTCAATTCTTGCTCGTACAATATGCATATTATAGCGTATAGCATATAGCGGTTGTGTGTTTGGCTATTGTGGTTAGCTAATAGAAATACATATTGTATTTTCGCTGTAAAACATTTTAAAAATCGGAAATGATGGCTGGATTTAAAAGATGTTTATCTTTCATTTGCTGTATTGGACTTGTGATTTCATGAAATTATATTATATGATATCCCTTTCGCGTTAGGCTAGGCTATGCTAGTCAGCTTTTTTGATGAGGATGCTCCCGGATCCGGGATGGGTATCAATGAAATGTTATCTGTAAAAAATATATATTTTTAAAATACATACTGAATATAAGCAGCAAGTGATGTTTGCAAAATAATCAAGTTGATTGGTGTAGTGATATAGCCCTGGCACCTACATAAAGTTGAGTGACTCACTCATTCATGGCTTCGGATCAAAATAGATAAGTACCAACAATCTTTCTGATAGTCTAGAAGTGAAAAATAGAACATTTAAGTGATTATCAAAAGTCACGACTACAATCGGTTGCTAGTTTTCGTCTCAAATAAATGTTCTTCATGACCGTGCTTAACTAAAATAAGCAATGTTTGTTAAAAAACACAGAGGACTATATAGACCTAGACCTATGAACACTTAAGAAAAGAGAGTCAGGGTTAGTGCCTTGTGTATATTATTGGTTATCCTGACCTGGATGCCATGTATTATAGTCTCTAAAAAGTAAAATATTACCACCGTCTCTTGCGCATGCCACTTTCCTTTCATAATGCATCCTTTTAGAGAGATCATTTAAACAGCGACCTGCTTAAATTATATGAGCCAAAAATATTCAATTTTATTTGGAATGGTAAGCCAGTCCTATTGCCAGGGCCTATTGTCTCACCCCATGTTCAAGAATGTCCCCTTTCCCTTCATTCAGATTACAACTGCTCACTTTTGCTCACTTTTAAAAATATATATTTTTTTAACAAGGACTTGAAAATGAAAATGAGATTGTGAACATTTACAGTCCTAGAATGAGAATGGTAAATGACTGTAATTAATATATTCATTCAATACATTGAAATACGAAAGAAGCCATCCATCCATCCATTATGGGCTATTAGCAGGTCAATAGACTCTTGCCAAGGAGGGTAGGAGGGAGAATTGTATTGTCAATTTCTCAGGCCAAAATGTCTTGATGGCCTTCAACAGTTCATCTTCGCTTGTACTGTTGGCTAGGCAGAGTTATGGATTAATGTTTTCAGTTGACGCCAAATAAGTTTGATTGGGTTTAAAATCAGGATACCATCATGTAGAGATTAAAAAAATATTTGTGGATAAAACTGTAGGTCTACCGTAGGTGTTGTAGGACTTTCTTTCTATGGTGCTACCCGTTCCAGGATTAGGACTGTAAATACCAGAGGACTTGAAAATGAGTCGGAGCTGAGAGGATCACCAAAACTAAAAGGTATTTTGGTTTCAGTGCATATACTTAAAAAAAAGGTATATAGCCTTTCAATGTGTAGGCATACTGTGTAATAAAATTGAGAATTGTGTACTAAAAACGTGAATGTGTTTTTGCAGACAGTATAATCATGCCGACAACCATCCGTGGAGATCAGTGGACAAAGGGCTGGGGGGGGGGGGGGGCGCAGCGTCATCTGGGTTTTGCCAGGGTAGAATTTAAATAAGAATTTGTTCATAACTGACTTCCTTAAATAAAGGTTAAATAAATAAAAATATACACTACCGTTCAAAAGTTTTGGGTCACTTAGAAATGTCCTTGTTTATGAAAGAAAAGCACATATTTTTGTCCATTAAATAACATTAAATTGATCAGAAATACAGTGTAGACATTGTTAATGTTGTAAATGACTATTGTACCTGATTTTGTTGTGGAATATCTACATAGGCATACAGAGGCCCATTATCAGCAACCACAACTCCTGTGTTCCAATGGAATGTTGTGTTCGCTAACCCAAGTTTATAATTTTAAAAGGCTAATTGGTCATTAAAAAACCCTTTTGAAATGATGTTAGCACAGCTGAAAACTATTGTTCTGAAGAAAGAAGGAACAAAACTGGCCTTCTTTAGACTAGTTGAGTATCTGGAGCATCAGCATTTGTGGGTTCGATTAAAGGCTCAAAATGTCTATTCTTGTTCTGAGAAATGAAGGCTATTCCATGTGAGAAATTGTCAAGAAACTGAAGATCTCGTACAACGCTTCGTACATTTAAGTGAAAAATATCAAACCAGATCTAGATTTAAAATCAGTGGCGGTATGAAGACATTGCATATCAGGGCCAGGTTGCACGTTACCTGATAACAAAAGAAGAAACACTTAGGCACCTCTGTTTAATAGCCTTGCACAGCTTCTCTTTTTTAGAGACCTACTGCAAGCAAATTCTACAAGTGAGTTTCCAGACAATACAAAACAGTCATTTGAAACCATTAGACTTTGGTAGTGACACAAGTTCATACTTTTCACATCATGCCACAAATGCATCGGCACTTGGACAAGCGGACCCAGTGAAAAAGAGCGAGTCCCCACAGACAAAATGTTTAATGGATGGGAGAGCACAATGTCAAATGTACTCACCCAGCAACAATGTTAGTTTTCTCCAGAGTTCAGTAAAGTCAGTGCACAAAGCAATACCATGAACATTGTCATTTTCTATTAAAGATGTAAGAAATAGAGGCCAAGGAAAGGTAAGGGGAGAGAGACTGTGTATGTCTGAGTCTTTGTGAGTGAATTGGGTGTGGGGGGTCGATTGAGAGAACGGGTTGAGGATTGTTGAGCTGCCTCTGACAGCCAGGCGGAGAGTGAAGAGGAGCAGCTTGGACGAGATACTCCGGAGGGAAAGCTGAGAATGGATAGAACCCAGGCCAGCCAGAGATAGGGTTACTATGGTAAACTTCAAGTAAAGTGCAAATAGAGAAAGAGAAAGAAAATGTATCCGAGTTGAGGGGGACCCGCGATCTTTACACCAGCAAAACAGTAGTTGTTTGCACTACACAAGGAAATTGTGGATTTCCTCCACCATAAATTAATAGGTTAAAAATCTAGTCACAGACAAACGACTTGATATGCTGCCATCTTACGGTACAAAATGACATTGAACAGAGAAGAAAACAAGTGCAGGTGTCTGGGGGAGATACATTTCACAGGGGAGGAATGTCTACACAGGTAAGATACACAAGTTCTAGTTGGAAAATGTGGGAAAATACAGTTTCACATCAATATCACACTAACAGTTTCATGGAACGTCACAACTTGTACAGAATGGGAAATTACAGGTTGTACAATATATACAGAACCAGTCAAAGATTTGGACACCTACTCATTCGAGGGGTTTTTCTTTATTTTTTTACATTGTAGAATAATATTAAAGACATCAAAACTATGAAATGATTTAGTAACCAAAAAAAGTGTTAAACATATCAAAATATATTTTACATTTGAAATTCTTCAATGTAGCCACCCTTTGCCTTGATGACAGCTTGGAACACTCTTGGGGTTCTTTCAGCCAGCTTCATGAGGTAGTCACCTGGAATGCATTTCAATTAACAGGTGTGCCTTGTAAAAACTTAATTTAGGTAGATTGCCAATGTCCCATTGTCAGGTCCCGTTTTCCCATTGCTACCCTAGTTATACAAAATACATTTGGTTTATAATGGACAAAAATATAAACGCAACATGGAACAATTTCAACGATTTTACTGAGTTACAGTTCATATAAGGAAATTAGTCAATTGAAATAAATTAGGCCCTAATCTATAGATTTCACATGACAAGGCAGAGGTGCAGCCATGGTGAAACTGAGGAGTATTTATGCATGTCATTAAGCCCTTGTGGGAATTTCTCTTCTCATTGGCTGTGCCTAGCTCCCCAGTGGGTGGGACTATGCCAACACACTTGGGAGCCAGTCCCACCCACTAGGGAGCCAGGCCCAGCCTGGGGGGTGTAGAAGCCGGATGTTGGATGTCCTGGGCTGACGTAGTTACACATGGTTTGCGGTTGTGAGGCCGGTTGGATGTACTACCAAATTGTAGTAAAATAAACCGGTAGAGGCGGCTTATTGTAGAGAAACATTATATCTGGCAAGAGCTCTGGTGGACATTCCTACAGTCAGCATGCCAATTGCACGCTCCCTCAAAACTTGAGGCATCTGTGGCATTGTGTTGTAACAAAACGGCACCTTTTAGTGGCCTTTCACTGTCCCCAGCACAAGATGCACCTGTGTAATGATCATGCCGTTTAATCAGATGGATGAATTATCTTGGCAAAGGAGAAATGCTCAGTAACAGGGATGTACACAAATTTGTGCACAACATTTGAGACATACGCTTTTTGCGCATATGGAACCTTTCTGGGATCTTTTATTTCAGCTCATGAAACATGGGAGCAACACTTTACATGTTGCATTTAAAAAATTTGTTCAGTATAGTTCTGTATGTCTAAGCCAGTTACCATAGATTGCACACACAAATAAACACATTTGTTTAACAAAGACTCAGTTAACTACACAACACAATATTTCAAATTGACAGTTTTGCTCTACAGAAACTTAAAATGTGACGAGTACATTTGTTACGCCGCGCATCTCTAGGTAATGTGATTTGTATCACCTTCCTCTTGTAAAGAAGTCCTTTAGAAGCTCTGTGCATCCTACTTCTGACACCACTGAAGGACTCGAGGCGAGATTTTGGTGCAAAAGGAGACAATTCAGATGGCAGTTATCAAGTTTCAGAAAATGTATTTGTCCAAAATAGGCACCTGCAAGGCTAAGAAGCCAAATGTCTCAAAAGCCGTAAGTGTTCAAAGACACATTATTCTTCAGTCTCAACATTATATAGTCATTCTGAATGACGTATACATGCATCATTACAGACGATGGGTAATATGAGACTGATAAAACTTTCAATTAACCCTCCTACTGTGTTCCGGTTGAATTGGACCCATTTACAAGTTCTCATTTAATCTGATTGTCATAAGGTTCCATCAAGGGCATCTGAACACAAAATACATTTGATTTTCATAAAATGTTGGGTGTTTTATTTAACTTTTGTACAGCTGTGGTGTTCCCGGTCAAAAATGACCGGTCATTAGAAATTAATGGGTGAGACTACAATTAGTGTATAAAATTGAGTTCAGGCACATTCCCATTCATCAGATGGACACACTTCCTCTCCCAGACCCCCACATGCATGCGTGTTTGAGCGCACACACACACACCTCACTCCACTTCTTGGCATCCATGGCAACCCCCACGGGAACCTTTCCCCAATAGAATCTTTCCCACACGGGAACAACACCTGTTGGCACTCTCAAACAATCGCAACATTGTTTCAATAATATATTAGGACTTTTCTGCAGCTCTGGTATATAAAGCTTTTGTGGTTTTGCTCACAATTCATTCTGTGGCAGCACAATGACCAAACGATATACTGTATGTGTGTAACGGCTTTCCTCCTCCTCTTCATCCGAAGAGGAGGAGCAGGGATTGAACCAAAATGCAGCGTTGTGTGATGACATATTATTTATTTAAACAAGACACAAAACGAACTATACTTGATTAACTACAAAACAACAAACGACGTAGACGCACCTGAACATAAGAACTTACATATAACGAAGAACACATGAAAACAGGAACAGACTACATAAACCGAACAAACGAAAAAAAAAAACCCGAAAACAGTCCCGTGTGGCGCAACGTACATAGACACAGACACAGGAGACAACCACCCACAACAAACAGTGTGAAAACACCTACCTTAATATGACTCTCAATCAGAGGAAATGAAAACCACCTGCCTCTAATTGAGAGCCATATCAGGTCACCCTTTAAACCAACATAGAAACAGAAAACATAGACTGCCCACCCAAACTCACGTCCTGACCAACTAACACATACAAAAACTAACAGAAAACAGGTCAGGAACATGACGATGTGAGGCTCTTGCTCATGACACTTGTGAGGAGGAGAGGCCAGGAAACTGACACCGAAGATGCATTAGAGGAGAAAGTAGTGTGTGATAAATAGCACAATGTTTGCTATAGTCAAAATAATCCATACTTTATGCTTTTTTAACTCAAAACTAGTTGTACGAGTTCAGGTCATTGCGGCCTACAGGCCATAAATAGCAAATAGAAGTTCAAAACAAGTGGATAACAGATAACACAACATTAGGTGATAGCTAATTATAAATACATCTATAAGGTCCTTTTAGACCGCGAAAACAGAATGAATTAACATGAAACGAACACAACAGGAGGGTTAAACAAGAGGACAAGGACCTTAAACAAAGGTAAAAACAAGTGCAGGTGTCTGGGGGAAGACAGATTTCATAGGGGAGGAATTTATTTCACAATCAATGGAATGTCCTTTAATACAGATTGGGCCTCAGGGTTACCAGAGTAAAGGTCAATCAGTGTCCTTTTAGCCAGACCTTTCCTTAGCATCATACATAAGCTTACTCTGGATAATTAGCTTTTATGAAGAGGGAGGGAAAGGGTGTTTAATTATTTATCCACAGCCAATCAGCCAGTAGCCACTGACAAGCAACACTTCACTTATGTTCTTTTCCAATAGGAATTCCCCAGGCTTTCGAGAAAATGTGAGTGAAGCCTGGAGCAGAGGCTACCCCTCCCCAACCCAAAGTCTTAGCCATTAGACCAAGAGGACATCCTCAAGGCGACAAGTCTCAGGCAGGGTATAATTTCAAATTACTTCCACTATAATAGTGCTATGATAACACCGCCACGATCACGGAGATAGTTTCATGCAGATACCTTTGCTTGGAGGGTATCATTGCGAATATCCATGGCAGTCAAAGCGGCCTCTTGTCCACCACTTTAGAATAAAGTCTGATTTTACCCAAACAAAATAGCCAGTTTTCAATCAGAGCCCAAGCAGCACATTTTATAATCGAGTCATAGAGAACACTGACAGGTCTTAGTCAAAAGCTATGGGTTTGACCTGACTATTGAAAAGTGGATCCCCACTTTGGTTCCACCAAAGTGGGGATCCAACATAGACCCTGTGGGGGTGGGGGGCACACTAAAGAATCATCCATAAATTGAAGAATTTCTAAGCAGGCTTTCTGCTTGGCTAACGAACCCATTAGCCCAGGAATTAAAACTGGAGATGTATTTTGTATTTTGTATTTTGATCACTTAAAACAGTTCCAGCTGGAGTGTGACCATTGCCTAATCAGGTTAACGTAATTATGAGCTTAGATCAGTTCTTATAAACAAACATTGTGTTCGAATCATTCACTTTACAGTCCTTCCTGGGCTTAAAGAGTTGAGCGAGGGGCTGCGACAACCCACAGCTCCTTTTCAGTTGAACATTTTTCTGTTTATGTATTTCTTCCATCATCGAATGATTATGAAGAACTGGCCGTTCTCGGTGAGTTCCATTTTCCTACGACGTACAGCTGCAGCCCCATGTGGAATGCAGTTGTTAAACACTAAAATAAACACTTGTGTCATTGGGTTTGCCAATTTTATTGCTCAGGTTGCATGCAGTACAGTCATCTCATAATTTTTTTCACTGGTGCAGGGGTAGATGTTGGTGTACTCTTTTTTTCCTCAGATTTAAAAGGGCTGTTTTCTTAAGTGTAAGTGAAGATCTGCAGAGTAAATGTCTCTGATACATGCCCGCCGCACAATGTTTTGCAGTACGTGTCATATGTGATTGACAGGTCCTGACTGAATGAAACATTCAGGTTCTAATCTCATTCCCTTGTCAAACACAATTTAGAGTAAGACAGACAATGAAGTAAACAATCCAACCTTATTGCTCTGGATCCGGTAATTCATTCAAGACTGTGCTCCCCTGTAAGACAAACAACCTGTCAAGATAGGCTTTGACAGGCTTTGACAGACGTATGCTTGGTCAGGATGAACTAAAATAATTGACCCTCTGTTTCACAAGAAGCACTCTTCCTTATCACTTCACAACTTTTCCTCATCTTTGCATATCTTCCCCTCTTCTAAAAAAGCCTCACCTGTTTAGAGGCATTTTAGAATACTATTCATCAATGACGCGGCAATGGGCGAAAGTAAGAAACAAAGTTTAATTAATGGTCCAGAGTTACCCTCCAACTTCGACTTTCTGAATGTTGTTAAACTGTTGGGGTTGTTGGGAAAGGCACCTTCATTGGATTATACTCAGCCATTGGTTAAAGCCTTTGTGATTACCTCTGTACACTCTCGCAATCTGGTTATAATGTCAAAGCAGGCTTATGAAAAGCCCAATGACGCATTATGTGGCATTTTTTAGGGCTTTATAAACACCAATAAAAAGGTAATTGTTGTATGTGTGATATTTATTTAGTGCAAAGTGCCCTCAACTCTCAGGCATCAACACTCCATATTAAGAGGAAACTGTCTGCCTCCAAAATCAATAAAACGTACAATCTTTACTCTACCTTTCGGGGGGATTTTGAGCGAGGCGTCAGGGACTGCTTCGATCACTTCGAGCTAACCAGCAGCCAAAGCAACGCCTTTCCCCTGTAGAGTCCTGTTGGAATCTCAACACACATCAACTAATCTTCATCACCTGTGGCCTAGCTACCACAAATTATGACCAAGCCGGCCCTCACTGATCACTTCCCTATTGGCTTTCAGAGAGAAAAATACATTTGTATTATTTGACCTTGATTTAAGCAGGGAGTCATGCTAAAAGTCTCTTTTGCAGATGAACCCTGTATGAACACATTAATAAACGACACAAATTGCACAACACATGAAAATCAAACACAAAACAAAATCTGAAATAAAACACAATCTTCATTAAAAATGCCCAACATCCACCTGAATTGCCCAAGAGCAGTGGCTTTCTTTTTAATAGTCCACAAGAAAGTGAGAGAGTTTCACAACCCGGCTCGTGGGAAGTGACAAATAACACTTATAGGACTAGGGCACAAATCATTTTGCTCTTTATTTAGCCATCTTACATATAAAACATTTGTTCATCAACAATTGTGAACTCACCACAGGTTAATGAGAAGGGTATGCTTGAAAGGATGCACACAGTTGAAGTCAGAAGTTTACAGACACCTCAGCCAAATACAGCTCAACTCAGCTGTCACAATTCCTGACATTTCATCCTCGTCAAAATTCCCTGTCTTAGGTCAGTTAGGATCACCACTTTATTTTAAGAATGTGAAATGTCAGAATAATAGGTGCGAGAATTATTTATTTCAGCTTTTATTGAGTGTAGTTGAGTGTAGTTGAGTGTAGCAATTTCCAAATGCCTGAAGGTACCACTTTCATCTGTACAAACAATAGTACGCAAGTATAAACACCATGGGACCACGCAGCCGTCATACCTCTCAGGACGGAGACGCATTCTGCCTCCTAGAGATGAACGTGCAAAAAGTGCAAATCAAGAACAGAACAGCAAAGGACCTTGTGAAGATGCAGGAGGAAACACGTACAAAAGTATCTATATCCACAGTAAAACGAGACCTATATCGATATAACCTGAAAGGCCGCTCAGCATGGAAGAAGCTATTGCTCCAAACCCCCCCCCCCCCCCCACTTAGGATCACCACTTTATTTTAAGAATGTGAAATGTCAGAATAATAGGTGCGAGAATTATTTATTTCAGCTTTTATTGAGTGTAGTTGAGTGTAGTTGAGTGTAGCAATTTCCAAATGCCTGAAGGTACCACTTTCATCTGTACAAACAATAGTACGCAAGTATAAACACCATGGGACCACGCAGCCGTCATACCTCTCAGGACGGAGACGCATTCTGCCTCCTAGAGATGAACGTGCAAAAAGTGCAAATCAAGAACAGAACAGCAAAGGACCTTGTGAAGATGCAGGAGGAAACACGTACAAAAGTATCTATATCCACAGTAAAATGAGACCTATATCGATATAACCTGAAAGCTTGTGGAAGGCTACCCAAAACGTTTGACCCAAGTTACACAATGCTACCAAATAGTAATTGAGTGTATGTCAACTTCTGACCCATTGGGAATGTCATAGAATGATTTATTTCAGATTATTTCTTTCATCTACTATTATTCTGAAATTTCACATTCTTAAAATACAGTGGTGATCCTAACTGACCTAACTGCATTTTTACTCGGATTTAAAGTCAGGAATTGTGAAAACTGAGTTGAAATGTGTATGTAACCTTGTCTTCAACTGTATTCCAGGAGCTGTGCCAGGCCCACCACATCTGTTGACTCATCCAGCTGTAACGCATAGAATTCACTGGCTGCAAAACAGTGATTGTTTCAAAACATCTCCTGCCATGTCACTGATTCATCGTGCAACAGTGTTTGATGAAGGCATTGTCTGTATAGTTTTTTGGCCTTTTCCCCCAGCATTATCCCAGGCATATCCACAGTAGCAGGAAGAATTAAGCCCTCCACAATAGTATGGGGCTTGCCTGTCCTAGCCACGTGGTAGCTCACCGTATAAGACACTTCTAGCCCCTTCTTATTAATGGCATCTGTTTTATTTATACATAACTTAAAACTCAAAAGTCGTCTTTATTCTCGCTCAAAATTCCCGTGGCTCACTTTTCAAATAGTCTTGTTTTGTTTCTAAATGTCTGCGCAAGAGTGAAGGTGACCCACGAGAGAGTAATGGTTAATGTGATTGGATGTTATTTAAGCTAGGCTACCTGTATTTGACATTGTGTTGTTATTTTGCTGAACACTAGATGGTTTAATGTTATTTTTGGCAGTGAAACAAGGCTACTCAGGCGAGAGAAAAAAACTCACCAAAATGTATAGCCCTGTTGGAAAATATTAAATGTGCCGTTTGAAAATGTGAAGATGAAATTGTACAAAAAAATAAAACGTAAATTTTCAAAGTAAATCGCATTTTTATTTGGTGTACCCACGACGTCATTGCGTGTACCCCAGTTTGGGAATACCCTAGAGAAACCAACTTTAAGGTGTTTGAGATCATTCTGAGAGGTGCAAAAAAACGAAAAGTGATTTACCTAACTCACTGGAGATTGAAAGGATCGCCAGGGTTATCCATCCCTAAATCCAGGTCTGGGAACTTACATGTCTGAAAGATCTGCCCATAAAAAAAATAAAACATTTCCGCTGGAGTGATGTAAAGCTTACCGCCATTGGGACTCTGACAGACAAATTGTTATTTATTTAACTAGGCAAGTCAGTTAATTAAGAACAAATTCTTATTGACAATGACTGCCTAAGAACAGTGGGTTAACTTCTTTGTTCAGGGGCAGAATGACAGATTTTTACCTTGTAAGCATGGGGATTAAATCTAGCATTTTTTTGGTTACAAGCCCAATGCTCTAACCACTAGGCTACCTGCCGTCAAATCTGGGTTTGAGCACTTAATATTTTGCCTATGGCCCTGTACAGATCGTTGAGTGCGGTCTGAGTGCCAGCATCGGTTTGTGGTGGTAAATAGATAGCTACGAGAAATATAGAAGAACTCTTGGTAAATATTATGGTCTGTAGTTTATCATAAGGTATTCTAAATAATTTCAGCAAAACCTTGGGACAGATCGTGCACCAGCTGTTAACAAAGCGACACACCTCCCCCTTAACCTTACCCGAAACTGCCGTTCCGTCTTGACATTGTATAGAAAAACCAGCTAGATGTACACTGTGTATAAAACATAAGGAACACCTTCCAAAAATTGAGTTGCAACCCCTTTTGTCCTTAGCCACAAACCTGGGACTGTTCTGTCTAGATCCCTGCTGTTTGTTGTTTTCAATCTTCCCTGTGACCTGCGAGGAGTAATAGCGTAACCTACGTTGCTAGCTACCATGACAAAGACCAAAACCGGTGGGAGTACCGTTCAGGACAGTGGTGTCTATCACGTGAATGATCTTTTAAACTAACAAAAAGAGAATTAGAAGCAGTTGTTACAAGAAAATAGTTAAGTGTTTTGTCCAAATACTCATGGATTCAACTAATAAAAGAATGGACGACCTGACCAGAGAGGTCCAGGGCCCCAGGGTCAGCTCGCTGAGTTGAAACAGGAGAACGGCAAGATGACAGCAATCGGTAAGTCATCGAGGACATCCGTTCTGTGTGTGAATCCATGATAACAATGACAGTCTGATGTATCTGTCTCGAGGGACAATCAAGGCGGAACATGGTGGACGGAATTTCACAATCTCCACCTGAGACCTGAAAGGATTCTGAGGACAAAGTGAGGGAAATGATCTGAGAAATTGAAGATGGACCACAGGAAGATTGAGGTGGAGCGCGCCCACAGGACTGGAAAACCCACCACCGTCCCAGGCGATAGGCCCCCAGATGATAGTTCGAGGTTCAAGGACATGGTAGCTGTTCTGGAAAAAGCCAAGAACTTGAGGAGCGTATATCTCAACGAGGACTATCCTGAAGCTGTGCGCCAGAAGAGGAAAGAACGGATCCCAGCCGTAAATGCTGCCAGAGCACGTGGGGACATGACAGACTCATTGTCTGCTCTCCCTCCCAGAAGCCTGGAAGGGATGAGCGAGCCAAGCCTATGGGTTCCTAGCTTCAACCCCACAGCACACACACACACACCAATTGATTAATGGACTGCTGAATGTATATATTCTTCTCTTGCTTTGTTTGCTCTTTTCAGTATTATGTCTCTGATAAGCTACCCAGGAAAGGGCTGAAAATAGCCCATATTAATATATGTAGCCTTAGAAATGAGGTTCATGAAATTAAAAACTTGCTAATATCAATATATTAGCCATTTCTCAGACTCCCTTAGATAATTCATTTGATACAGCAGTAGCTATACAAGGATATAACATCTATAGAAGAGACAGAAATGCTTATGGGGAGGTGTTGCTATATATATATATTCAGAGCCATATCCCGGTCATGCTTAGAGAAGATCTTATGTCAAGTGTTATTGAAGTGTTGTGGTTACAGGTTCACTTAGCACATCTAAAGCCTTTTCTTTTGGGGTGTTGCTATAAGCCACCAATTGTTAAAAGTCAGTATCTAAATAATATGTGAAATGCTTGATAGTGTATGTGATGTAAACAGAGGGGTCTACTTTCTTGGGGACCTGAATAGTGTCTGCTCAAGAGGAAGCTTCGTACTGTAATCAGTGCCTGTAATCTGGTTCAGATTATTAATCAACCTACTAGGGTGTTTACAAACTTCAGGATAGGGTCTATTTTTCTCCATTTCCATGCCCAAAGTAAACTGCCTGTTGCTCTGGCCCTGAAGCCAGGATATGCATATAATTGGTACCATTGGAAAGAGAACACTGAGGTTTGTTAAAATAATGTAGGAGACTAAAACAATAGATATGGTAGCAGAAAATCCAAAGATAAACAAGCCAGAATTTTTCTTTATTGAGAGAGCTCATGCTCTCCAATTAGAACGTATAGGGATATTATTTTATCTAGCTCCCAGTATTCCTATTCCTAGTATTCCTATTCCAATTCCTATGGATGTCAGTAATTATTGTTCAAGGTTTCAGGCTTGTTTCTTCCCAAACAAGGAAGAATGAGTTTTAGTACTGGGACTCAGATGGAAATCCATCAATGCGCACGCGATGAAGAGGACACGCACCTGCTAATATAATTTTTCTATTGCACATACTTCTTTCCGTATGAAATATTATAGTTTAATTAAATGTATTTTGACTTGTCTTAACAAAGTTTAGCAGTAGCTTTTTGATTCCTTTGTCTGCATGTTGAACAAGTGGATTACTAAATCGATTGCACCAACTAAACAGACTTTTTGGGATATAAAGAAGGATTTTATCTAACAAAACGTCACTTCATGTTGTAGCTGGGACCTTTTGGATGACAAAGCCGAGGAAAATTGTCAAAAAGTGAATATTAGTCGCAATTTGTGAAACCTGTGCTGGTGGAAAAATATTTTGTGGTGGGGCGCCGTCCTCAAACAAACGCATGGTATGCTTTCGCTGTAAAGCCTATTATAAATCGGACAGTGCAGCTAGATTAACAAGAATTTCAGCTTTTAACCGATATAAGACACTTGTGTGTTCTTAAATGTTTATGATTATTTATTTGAATTGCATGCCCTCCAGTTTCACCGGAAGTTGTCCGTTAGCGGGACGCCTAGCCTTAAGATTACAAACACTACAGGAACAAGATCATCCACATTGTATCGATCACATTTTTAGCAATACTGTAGAACTTTGTTCTGAAGCTGTATCCATACCAGTTGGATGCAGTGATCACAATATAGTGGCTATATCCAGGAAAGCCATTTCCAACAGCTGGGCCTAAAATAGCGAATAAGAGATCAATGATATAAAGATGGAGAAAAAACTTGAGTACTTTAAATGAAATTATGGGCAGAAAGACAAATTCAACTTTCATCTAATCAGATGGCCAATTCATCGAAACCATTTGATGCTGCAAATGATTTGAATGATTATTTCATTGGCAAAGTAGGTGAACTTAGGCAGGAAATGCCAACAACGAACAGTGAGCAATTGTATTCATGCATAAAAAAACTAATTTGACCCGATTCAGGAAACTAGGCATATGTTGCAAGTCACGACTTCACAGTCGAGTCATTTGAACGTAAACAATATTTATCAAAATGCACAGAAAGGGAGCAACCTTCCCACTAGCCATGATTGGCTGAGATAATGAGTGGGCTGGACATGCCAAGAGATGAGTTTGGATTGGTCTGCCATATAGCATGCATCTGTCTATTGGAGCTGGTCAGTATGTTTAGGTAATTGTGTCGAACGCTGCCTTTTATTTTTTTTATTGCCTAGTAAAACTGCATAAACCTTATGTCAAGTTAAAGTGTACTGTTAGCTAGCTAACGTTAGGGTTGGCTCGCTAGCTAACGTTATGTGTATGCTTGCCACTTTCTGGAGATCAGTGGAATTCGAGTATGATAGCTCAGGAGATGGAGAAAACACCAGTCTGGATTACATCCTCAAATTAAGGGCAACCATGCATGGCATCAGACGTGTCCAACCATGATGTATACGGATAACATAGTCCAGCTACTTTCAGATATTACACATTTTTAATTTTGACAGAAGTGGTTTCATTTCAAGTGTACTGTTATATAGCTAACTGGGTCGCTAGCTAACGTTATGTGTATGTTCTTTTTCTTTGAATCTCAGACACATTTGCTTGACTAGTTATAGCCATAGAACCTGGATGGTTAGCTACCTGCAGGGTAGTAATGTCATGAGTTGTGATTATGGTCCATTGTTTAGCTAGCTACATGTCTTAACAATAGACTCGACTATGCAAGTATCCATTTCAATTGAATGTCACTGCAACTGTTGATAGACATTCTAGCTGGTAATTTGCTCTGGCTACTCCGATTTCTGACCACGGGTAAGAGTCTGGCTAGCTATATATTCACATATTGCGCTTTTCTAATTTTGACAAAGTATTTATTTCAAGTTAATGTGTACTGTTAGCTAGCTGGCTCGTCATGCGATAATTAAGATTCATTGTTTACCTAGGTAGCTATATAGCTACATTTAACAAAAGACTTGTCTTAGTGTGCTAGAGCGCAGAATAACTGATTCATATTTGAACGCTCAACACCCATTGAACATGTCCGGTGTCAGTAAACATCGGCAACAAAGCGTAATTCAATTGTTGCCAGCAGCACAGTTAGTCACCAATGCTCTGGATAACACGAACAGCTTAGCTAGCTCTGATAGGGTGAGTTAAATGGTCAGAGTGGGGTGTTCTCTCATTAGGTGTCTGGAAGTAGCTAGCCAATGTTAGCTTGACTGTCGTTGTGAGATCAGAGCTTTCGGATCAACCCTACTTATTGGCCAGAGCGTCCAGTGTGCACTCTGAACGGACAATCTGACAGCACAGTTGCAGTCACCAACATTCTGGTTAACAGCTAACCAACTCTGCTAAGGCGCGTAATGTTCAGTGAGCTGTTCTCGCTCTTAGATGTCTGGAAGTTGCTGGCAAGTTAGTACAGAAAGACTTCTCAAAAGTGAGTTTACAAGTTGATCAGCTTTTAAAGCAGAATTACTTTCCCAATTTTTCCTCAAATGCAGTGTATGCTATACTATTTTGTAGCTCTGAATCTCTACTTCTATCCAATGTAAAAAAAATAAAAAATAAAGGGAATTCTAATTTTGCTACGTAAGACCGAATCCAGGAGGTGAGTCAAATAAAGAAAAAGCATTGCAAGTTTGAATTTTGTAAAGTTAGTGTGGGACAGGTTGAAAAATTGTTATCGATCAATAATGGCAAACCTCCGGGCATTAATTTAAGTGGAAAGCTACTGAGGACGGTAGCTGACTATAGCCACTCCTTTGTCATATTTTTTATCTGGGCCTAGAGGCAAGTCTGTCCTCACGCCTGGAGGGAAACCAAAGTAATTCCGTTACCCAAGAGTGGTAAAGCGGCCTTTACTGGTTCTAACAGCAGACCTATAAGCTTGCTGCCAGCTCTTAGCAAACTGTTTGAAAAAAAGGGTGTTTGCCAAATACAATGCAATTTCTCTGTAAAAAAAATGAACAGACTTTCAGCATGCTTATAGAGAAGGGCACTCAACATGAAATGCAGACAAATGACTGATGATTGGTTGAAAGAAATATAGAAGATTGTGGGAGCTGTACTGTTAGATTTCAGTGCAGCCTTTGATATTATTGACCATATCCTGCTGAAAAAACATGTGTTATTGTCACGCCCTGGCCTTAGTTATCTTTGTTTTCTTTATTATTTTAGTTAGGTCAGGGTGTGACATGGGGGATGTTTGTGTGTTTTTGTCTAGTCGAGGGTGTTTGTAGTGTCTAGGGGGTTTTAGTAGAGTTTATGGGGTTGTGTTCAGTGTAGGTGTCTAGGTATGTCTATGGTTGCCTGAGTGGTTCTCAATCAGAGACAGCTGTCTATCGTTGTCTCTGATTGGGAGCCATATTTAAGGCAGCCATAGGCATTAGACAGGTTGTGGGTAATTGTCTATGTCTATGTTGCATGTGTGCACGTAGGTTTGTAGCTTCACGGTCGTTTGTATTAGTTTGTAAGAGTGTTTGTTTCGTCTTCGTTATAATTAAAGAAGATGTATTCGTATCACGCTGCGCCTTGGTCCTCTCTTCCACATAAAGATGATCGTGACAGTTATGGCTTTTCAACCTCTGCAATAGAGAAGCTTCTCTACTGTCAAACATGTAAAGTGTGGTGTACCACAGGGCAGCTCTCTACTCTTTTATATTTTTTACCAATGACCTGCCACTGGCATTAAACACAGCATGTGTGTCAATGTATGCTGATAATTCAACCATATATGCATAAGCAACCACAGCTAATGAAGTCACTGAAATCCTTAACAAAGTGTCAGTCTTTTTTGGAATGTGTGGCCAGTAATAAACTGGTCCTGATAAATAACTCCCTATGTTCTAGACCTCAGCTGAATCTGGTAATGAATGGTGTGGCTGTTGAACAAGTTGAGACTAAATTACTTGGCGTTACCTTAGACAGTCAACTGTCATTGTCAAAACAGATTCAATGGTTGTAAAGATGAGTCTGCCGTAATAGAGAGACACGCTGCTTTTGACACCACCATCAAAAAAGCAAATTCTGCAGGCTCTAGTTTTATCTAATCTTGATTATTGTTCAGTCGTGTGGTCTAGTGCTGCATGGGAAGACCTAGTTAAGCTGCAGCTGGCCCGGAACGGAACAGCATGTTCTGCTCGTTGTAATCAGGATAATATAAATACCAGTCTCTTGGCTAAGAGTTTAGGAGAGACTGACTGCGTCACTTTAATATTGTGTTGAAAATCCCAAATTGTTTGCAAAGTCAACGTACACACTGCTCTGACACACAGTTATCCCACCAGACATGCCACCAGGGGTCTTTTCACAGTCCCCAAATCCAGAACAAATTCAAGAAAGCATACAGTATTATAGAGAGCCCTTATGAAATGGAAGGACGTTCCATGCAATATTGCTCAAATAAACAAACCCGGTTTCAAAAAACAGATAAAGCAACACATCTCCCCTATTTGACCTAGATAGTTTGTGTGTATGCATTGATATGTAGGCTACCTGTGCCTGAACAATAACAGGATTGTTTTTTTTTTTTACTTCAAATTTACTTCAAATTATTTCTGCCATCTACTGTATTTCAACTAATGGAAATGGGACATTTGGACCAATGAGAAGAAGTTGGGTGACAGGGATTGTGCTGTCAAGAGCTTTTCACTGCTGTTAGCAAGATGCTTGTAAAGACTCACACAGCACAAGTATATACTGTAAGTGCCATGTACTAGCGTAACAGTTTCTATTTGCATGATCAGTTTTTTTGAAGGAACTACCAAGAGGTTTTTGCTTGGACTAAATCTTTGCAATCACTAATAAAACATTAGAGAACATGGTTAATATTGTTTGTATGTGGTGACTTACGTAATAAACAACAGCATCATTTGAGTATCACGTTCTAGAGGCTATTTCGTATACATAAGAAAGGTAAAGTATCTGATGTAATTGCAATGATATTTAAATTCATTTCCAAAGACCTAGAGGACAATGTCATGACCTCAAAACAACTCTGTGAGAAATTGAGAACATGACTCAAATTTAATAAAACCACTTGCAATTCAAGTGTGTGCTGGGGTTGTTTGCTGCAGTTGAATTCCATAGCTTCAACTATGGAAAATATTACTGTCTCAATGATAGGCAAGAGATAATGAGAGTTTCCAACTGTTTGACTTCTACTAAAGAACTCCACTGAGATTTTTTTAAACTTGAGACATACAGTATTGACTTTACAACAACCTGACAACAGTTTGAGCAAAGACCATGTATTAAGCACCATGTTTTTATTCATTTAAGCAGGGAGTCATGCTGAGAACACGGTCTCGTTCGCAGATGAGCTCTGCATGAACACATCAATACACATAAATTACACAATACATGAAAAGCAAACACAAAACACGAAAAGCAAAACACATTCTTATGAAACCAAAAGGCCCTCTAACGTCTGCCTGAATTGCCCTAGAGGCACCAACTCCATCAACTTTAAGGAGTTTTGGAGATCATTCCATGAGAGGCACAAAAACTAAAAGCAGATTTTACCCCACAATTCCAAACCAATGCAGCTCCGGTATTCATTTGAATGTGTTGACAGTTGGATAAATTGTTTGTGCTGCACTGAGATTTTGAAAAGTATGAAAGCCAACAGTCCAATATTCTAGAACACATCTGCGCGTAAGCGTACACGTTTTGGACTATGATAGAAGTTAAATGATTTTAAGCTTAAGCTTACCAATGATACTCAAAGCTATTAAGATATACACTGAGTCTACAAAACACTAAGAAACCTGCTCTTTCCATGACATAGACTGACCAGATTAATCCAGGGAAAAGCTATGATCCCTTATTTATGTCACTTGTTAAATCCACTTCAATCACATATAGATGAAGGGGAGGAGACAGGTTAAAGAAGGATTTTTAAGCCTTGAGACAATTGAGACATGGATTGTGTATGTGTGACTGTACATGTGTGCCATTCAGAGGGTGAATGGGCAAGACAAAATATTTAAGTGCCTTTGAACAGGGTAGTAGGTGCCATGTGCACCGGTTTGTGTCAAGAACTGCAACACTGCTGGGTTTTTGTGATCAACAGTTTCTCTTGCGTATCAAGAATAGTCTACCACCCAAAGGACATCCAGTCAACTTGACACAACTGTGGGCCAGCATGCCTGTGGAACGCTTTTGACAAGCCCTGACGAATTGAGGCTGTTCTAAGGGCAAAAGGGGGTGCAACTCAATATTAGGAAGGTGTTCTTAATGTTTTGTACACTCAGTACACATTTGAGCACATTTGTGAGGACATTTATTTATCTTTTTGGGGAGAGCAAAAGCCCTCGGTCTTTCTAATAGCTTTCTCTTTACTCTTGACAGCACTGCTCAGAAAGATAACAGTGACCTCACCTATGGTCCTGCCCCGGCCTCCCAGCTTTGTATTACCCAACTTTCCAGGGATTCTTCTCCAGTTAGAATTTCGAACGGGCGACCCATAGAAAACAAAGCGCCTGTGTTTACTGCCTGGCCCGTTTAACAGCTTCCTCTGTTCAGATGGTCAGCCATCCTCTTTCTCACAGCATTCCTACGTCAGGCACGGGGAGGGTGTCGAGGGAGATGCTCTTACTCTGTCACTCTCCTGCGCTGCCTGGCCATGTTGTTGTAATGCTTAATTTACGAGTGGAGTGGCCCTTGAACCTTGTGTGCTGACATCACTCAGGCCCGTTTTACAGCAACTAACCATTGTTTACATGACTGGAATGTTTTACTATCAAAACCCACTATTAGATGAGAAAGAGGCCCTTGGTGGACTGGTGTTTTACAAGTTGTTATTTAAGTTTTCAGTGATTTGGGGGAGAGAATTAATGATTTTTCAAATGAGCAGAAACGAGTGGTAATGGGAAGGTTTGGAGGGGCCTGGTGGATGGAGTAGGTGGGGGTGGGACTGGATAACAGAGCTGGTTGATTGTCCTCTTCGGGAGCAGTATTGTCAGGCATGAGTGTTGGGGAGCTATTGCTACTGCCTTAAAGAGTCAGATGGGACACTCAATGAAAACCAGACTGCTGCAATAAAACAGTTGCAAAACAAAGAGCCACTGAACAGCGCTGGCCCCCTACTAAGACTCCAACAGCACAACATTTTACATTTTAGTCATTTAGCAGACGCTCTTATCCAGTGCATTCATGTTAAAGGTCCAATGCAGTTTTTTTTTTATCACAATATCAAATCATTTCTGGGTAGCAATTAAATACCTTACTGTGATTGTTTTCATTCCTTTATTTGACCAGGGAAGACATATTGAGACCTAGGTCTCTTTTTCAAATGCGCCCTGCACAATACAACACAAATATACACATTATGCAAAAAACATACATATACTGTATATATAGCACCAGTCAAAAGTTTGGAAACACCTACTCATTCAAGGGTTTTTCTTTATGTTTTGCTATTTTCTACATTTTATAATAATAGTGAAGACATCAAAACTGTGAAACAACACATATGGAATCATGTAGTTACCAAAAGAGTATGAGAACAAAATAAAAATATAATTCATATTTTAGATTCTTCAAAGTAGCCACTTTTTGCCTTGATTATAGCTTTGCATTCTCTCAACCAGCTTCATAAGGTAGTCCCCTGGAATGCTTTTCCAAAAGTCTTGAAGGAGTTCCCACATGCTGAGCACTTGTTGGCTGCTTTTCCTTCACTCTGCGATCCAACTAATCACAAACCATCTCAATTGGGTTGATTTCGGGTGGTTGTGGAGGCCAGGTCATCTTATGCAGCACTCCATCACTCTCCTTCTTGGTCAAACAGCCCTTACACAGCCTGGAGGTCTGTTTTGGGTCATTGTCCTGTTGAAAACAAATGATAGTCCCACTAAGCACAAACCAGATGGGATGGTGTATCACTGCAGAATGCTGTGGTAGCCATGTTGGTTAAGTGCCTTGAATTCTCTAGTCTTTCTTGGCCCAAGCAAGTCTCTTCTTATTGTTGGTGTCCTTTAGTAGTGGTTTCTTTGCAGCAATTCGACCATGAAGGCCTGATTCAGGCAGTCTTCTCTGTACAGTTGATGTTTAGATGTGGCTGTTGAACTCTGTGAGGTGTAATCTGAGGAGCAGTTAATTGCCGATTTCTGAGGCTGGTAACTCTAATGAAGTTATCCTCTACAGCAGAGGTAACTCTGGGTCTTCCTTTCCTGTGGCGGTCATCATGAGAGCCAGTTTCATCATAGTGCTTGATGGTTTTTGCGACTGCACTTGAAGAAAATTGAAAAGTTCTTGAAATTTTCCGCATTGACTGACCTACTAGTCTTAAAGTAATGAAGGACTGTATTTTTTCTTTGCTTATTTGAGCTGTGCTTGCCATAATATGGACTTGGTCTTTTACCAAATAGGGCTAGCTTCTGTATACCACCCTACCTTGTCAAAAACAACTGATTGGCTCAAACGCATTAAGAATGAAAGAAATCCACAAATTAACTTTTAACACGGCACTCCTGCTAATTTCAAAGCATTCCAAGTGAATACCTCATGAAGCTGGTTGAGAGAATGCCAAGAGTGTGCAATGCTGTCAACAAGGCAAAGGGTGGCTAGTTTGAAGAATCTCAGATATAAAATATATTTGGTGAACACTTTTTTGGTTACTACATGATTTCATTTGTGTTATTTCATAGTTTTGATGTCTTCACTTATTCTACAATGTAGAAAATATAAAATGTTTATAAAAACCATTGAATGAGTAGGTGTGTCCAAACTTTTGACTGGTACTCTATTCACATTCAAATTCAAAAACACAGTCATGGGAAGCACAAGTAAAAAATCCCAAATCACACAGAAAAACATTCCTCCACAAGTCTCCAATCAGTACTCAAAACTGCCCAAACGACATCAAAACATTATGAATTTAGAATTTTGTCCCAGTAAACTAAAAGTAGATTGGTCGAGACCCTCGAGTTAACCAATCCTGTGACCGGGTTAGGCAACTTCTTCAACAGCAAAGTTTGATAAGACGGACGTTTATGAAGTAAGGCCTTGTAAACAAAAATGGAATAAAGTTGAAATATAAAGGGTCTTTAGCAAAGTCCAGCCAGCCTTTTGATACAGGATGCAGTGATCAGTGTCAAAACTGTCACCTGTAGCAAAACGAAGGGCACTATGGTAAATGGCATCCAAAGGTTTAATAGTAGTAGCAGCTGCACTTTGATGAATAATATCACCATAATCAAGAAAAGATTGACTGAATAGTTTGCTTCCTACTGCTTAGACAAAGACACAATCTGTTTCTTGAGAAAAAGCCAACTTTAAATCTTTGCTTTATAGCCAGTCTGTCAATATGTTTGTTATACGTAAAATCCACCTCAATCAAAATGCCTAACTATTTACACTGCATTCAGAAAGTGTTCAGACCCCTTTACTTTCCCTCATCAATCTGCACACAATACCCCATAATAACAAAACAAAACACGTTTTTAGAAATGTTTGCACGTTTGTTAAAAATAAAAACTGAAATGTTAAATTTTCACGAGTATTCAGACCCTTTAGTCAGTACTTTGTTGAAGCACCTTTGGCAGTGATTAGAGCCTCGAGTCTTCTAGGGTATGACGCTACAAGGTTGGCACACCTGTATTTGGGGAGTTTCTGCCATTCTCCTCTGCATGTCAATGACTGGAACGAACTACAAAAATCTCTGAAACTGGAAACACTTATCTCCCTCACTAGCTTTAAGCACCAGCTGTCAGAGCAGCTCACAGATTACTGCACCTGTACATAGCCCATCTATAATTTAGCCCAAACAACTACCTCTTTCCCTACTGTATTTATTTATTTATTTATTTTGCTCCTTTGCACCCCATTATTTCTATCTCTATTTTGCACATTCTTCCACTGCAAATCTACCATTCCAGTGTTTTACTTGCTATATTGTATTTACTTCGCCACCATGGCCTTTTTTTGCCTTCACCTCCCTTATCTCACCTCACTTGCTCACATTGTATATAGACTTATTTTTCTACTGTATTATTGACTGTATGTTTGTTTTACTCCATGTGTAACTCTGTGTTGTTGTATGTGTCGAACTGCTTTGCTTTATCTTGGCCAGGTCGCAATTGTAAATGAGAACTTGTTCTCAACTTGCCTACCTGTTTAAATAAAGGTGACATAAAATAAATAAATAAAAATGTCCCCTCAAGCTCTGTCAAGTTGAATGGGGAGCGTTGATGTTCATGTCCGGGCTCTGGTTGGGCCACTAAAGGACATTCAGAGACTTGTCCCAAAGCCACTCCTGCTTGGTTTGGCTGTGTGCTTATGGTCGTTGTCCTATTGGAAGGTGAACCTTTCGCCCTAGTCTGAGGTCCTGAGAGCTCTGGAGCAGGTTTTCATCAAGGATCTCTGTTCTTTGCTCCGTTCATCTTTCCATTGATCTTGACTAGTCTCCCAGTCCCTGCCACTGAAAAACCTCCACACAGCATTATGCTGCCACCACCATGCTTAACGGTAGGGATGGTGCCAGGTGTCTTCCAGACGTGACGCTTGGCATTCAGACCAGATAATTCAATCAAATAAGGTTCTCCCATATAGGAATTCTGGAGCTCTATCAGTGTGACCATCGGTTTCTTAGTCACCTCCCTGACTAAGGCCCTTCACCCCGATTGCTCAGTTTGGCCAGGCGGCCAGCTCTAGGAAGAGTCTTGCTTGGTTACAAACTTCTTCCACTTAATAATGATGGAGGCCACTGTATTCTTGGTGACCTTCAATGCAGCAGAATTGTTTTGGTACCCTTCCCCAAATCTGTGCTTCGACACAACTCTGTCTCGGAGCTCTGTGAACAATTCCTTTGACCTCATTGATTGTTTTTTGCTCTGACTAGCACTGTCAACTGTGGGACCTTTATATAGACAGGTGTATGCTTTTCCAAATCATGTCCAATCAATTGAATTTACCACATGTGGACTCCAATCAAGTTGTAGAAACTTCTCAAGGATGATCAATGAAAACAGGATGCACCTGAGCTGGAGTCTTTGGGTCTGAATATTTATGTAAATGTGATGTTTCATTTATTTTATTTTTTTATACATTTGCAAAATTTTCTAAAAACTTGTTTTTGCTTTGACTTTATGGGTTGTTGTGTCTAGATTGATGAGAATATATTTTTAAATCCATTTTAGAATAAAGCTATAACGTAACAAAATGTGGAAAAAGGGAAGGGGTCTTTATACTTTCCAAATGCACTGTATATGCGTCCAAGTTGATCCTCTCATGTAGCACCAAGTGTGGCAAGTATTGGATCTTCGGCACGAAGATGGTTGCGTTTGGGAAGGCCTGGAGGGCCGTGCTGGGTAGTAGGTTAAGGCCCTTGTAGTAGGTCATGGCCCACCTAGCTCCGCGTTTGAGGCCAAAGTACAGCAAAGGCACACCTGTTAATTGAAATGCATTCCAGGTGACTACCTCATGAAGCTGGTTGAGAGAATGCCAAGAGTGTGCAAAGCTGTCGTTGTTCAAATAGCCACACTTTGCATTAATCTGAAATATACAATGTATTTTAATTTGTTTAACACTTTGATTATTACATGTGTTATTTCATAGTTTTGATGTATTCACTATTATTCTACAATGTAGAAAACAGTAAAAATAAAGAAAAACCCTTGAATGAGTTGGTGTTCTAAAACTTTTGACCGGTAGTGTATGTACATATTCTTATTACGTTCCTTTAGATATGTGCGTATCAGGTAGTTGTTGTGGAATTGTTAGATTACATGTTAGATATTACTGCACAGTCGGAACTAGAAGCACAAGCATTTCGCTACACTTGCATTGACATCTGCTAAACGTGTGTATGTGACCAACAACATTTGATTTGACTGGCCATCCATTATATACAATGACAGTTTTAAACATGTTTTGAGGCTACACAGTGTTTGTTTTCAGTTAAACAGGCCTATGTTTGGTTAACGTCCCTTGAACAGTTTTCACATCCGAGATGAACTCCTTTTACTCTCCAGCCACACAAGCTCAGGGTGCCAGCCTTGAGATTCACATTTTGAGTATTTGGCACACAGTGGTGGAAGGTGGAGACAATCCATCAGAGAGGTTGAGGGTGGAGAGACCGTCTGCTGGTAGGGAGACAGACAAAAATGCATGTATTGTAGAGCACATCACTTTACATGGGGTTTAAGGGGTCAGCTGGAAACACTCATTCAACCTAAAGAATGTTGTTTTTCATTATACTTATAATTAGTGTACAGGTTAAATTTATTGTAAACCAGAATGGATGGACTGAAATTGTTGTTCAACAAAAATATGTTATGAGGGATAACTTTTGTCATATATATAGTATGTGTTACTGTAATTCAGCGTTTAGCTGCCATAGTACACATGAAATTAATAAACCATTATCATTGAATCTTGGAGCGCTTTTTGCATCTCCGCTCGAGACCAGTTGGGGTTGCACAAGTCCTTTGTGTCTCACTAGAAATAGCTAGCTAGATAATGTTAGCTAGTGTAGCTAACTGTGACTGTTAGCTAGCTAGCTATGTTAACCGGGTGCTTTCTTGCCTAGTCTTAACTAGACTACCAATGTTTTACAAACAAAAACATTAGCTAGCACATTAGCTACCTAATATAACATAGGCTAGACCCTAAACATATTGACTTAGAGCAGAGGTAGCTAGCTGGCTTACAGTTAGCTAAGATAGCTAGCTGGCTAACATTAACGTTAATGGAGAAACTTTGACAATGAGCATAACCAGTCCAGAAATGAAGCTAGCTACAATGTCACAAACGAATTGGCGACGAAACACACTACTACATATACAATAGCTACAATGAACTATTTAAAACGTTTTGGTATCTTCTCCGACTAGCCTCGACTGTTAACCAACTGACTGACTCTCACAACGACCGTTGGAAAGTCAGGCGTGGAGGCAGGCTCGAGCTGAGGTCTCAATCTTGAATTCAACTCTCTTTGTTCAGGTTCAGCAAAACAATGGCATGCAAACTTGGGTTATAACAAAGAAACAGTGTGGCAAAGTCACAAGTGGTGATACAATGAATACCTTTCCCAGTTTAGATACGCAGTTTTATTATCTTATGTCTTCTCAGAATGCTACCCATAACTGGCTACCCATAATGTCTCACAAATATGAGGCGTGCAAAAATAATAAATGTGACATTAAGCAGACACTTTAATCCAAAGCGGCAGTATGCATGCATTCAATTTCTGTTCGTGGCCCTGGGAATCGAACCCACAGTCATGACGTTTCGAGCGCAATGATTTTTTCCATTGACTGTCATGGTCGTTATTCTTCTTGCTATTTTAATAGGCTATAGACTAAATTTGTAACAGTTTAACAGGCTATTGCAATAACTCAACATGAATGGTTGTATGCTGCATGTAACGGCAGCCTTCCTCCTCTTCGTCTGAAGAGGAGGTGTAGCAGGGATCGGACCAAGACGCAGCGTAACTCGTGTTCAACCGGATTTAATAATGACGATTAAACAGTGACCACTTACAAAATAACAAACGTGGCTTACCGATACAGCCCTATCTGGTGCAGAGAAAACACAGAGACAGGAAACAACTACCCACAATCCCCAACACAAAACAAGCCACCCATATATGATTCCCAATCAGAGACAACACAAAACATCTGCCTCTGATTGAGAACCATATTAGGCCAAACATAGAAACGGACAAACAAGACACACAACATAAAATGCCCACCCAGCTCACGTCCTGACCAACACTAAAACAAGCAAAACACAT
Source organism: Salvelinus fontinalis (assembly GCF_029448725.1). NCBI lineage: Eukaryota > Metazoa > Chordata > Actinopteri > Salmoniformes > Salmonidae > Salvelinus > Salvelinus fontinalis. The sequence goes on along the minus strand of NC_074682.1, from coordinate 1,435,844 downwards.
AAGAACTATGGTCAGAACGTGACACTGCATCTCCTTCAGCCTAGGTAGCAGATTAACAAATGAAAGATATAGACCTACGTTTTTGGAAAATACAATTATTTTATGTCCTAGGCTAAAACAACACAGTGCAATGAGGAATTTATTATTGTCAGTAAACAATTATTATCTAGGCTGTAAACTGCAGTAATGTAGGCTAATTTGATAACGTATTTTTGTGTTTCATGCCAAAATAAAGCCCTGATTATACAACCATCTGGATCAGTTATGGGTTTATTCTCGACATTTTACAAGGTTACGAAAATTAGTTTAGTCCACTCATATGGTGTATTTTGTCAGGATGTATCAGCATTTACAGATAAGTCTACCATAGAAAAATAGACTATAGCCTATAACACTGAGATGTGCTGTCAGCCGTGGATCCCAAGTCATCCTTAACGTGGCCAACAGCACATGCCAAAAAACCCGCTAATACCATTATATTAAACCAGGTTTGGCCGAAGGACTGAAATTAATCGAATTAGTGTGATTGGGATTCCCCCCCAAAATCTGTAATGAAATCTAATTCATTTATAGCATCAATTCTCTAGGGCCCTTCTCCATCTAATAACATAATAGGCTGAATTTTAGCATGCAAACGACCTAGCAAACTCGAGGCGAAATTATTACATATATTAGTTTTTTTATTCTTCTATAACCTGTCGAATAAAAAAACTCATATGGCCCTACTTTTGAAAAAGTTAAATCAGGACAGATATGCTGAAGTGGACTCGGCCGAGTACCATTAGCCAGAACCCAAAGTAATATGATTCTGCCGGACTCGGGAAGAGCTCTGCCCAAAGAGACAATGGTAGCACAGGTCTTCAGAGCTAAAGTAGTTTTGTCACTGCTACCACGCAAGGATACATTTCCTAATCCAACAGGGGTGGATAAGCCCTGCCCCAAGGACCCCAAGATGTTTCAGTTTGGAGCCTCTCCCATTCTAGAAGAGTGGAGAGCCAGGCTCAGTGAAAAGTTACCCAACCGACCTGCAGTCTTCTCCACCAATGAGAGGGATGTCGGACTGGCTAAGGAAGTTACCCACAGTATCCGACACAGAATCCGACTCAGACCATTCAGAGAATGCACACGACGGCTCACTCCAGCTGATATTGAAGATGTACGTCAGCATCTGCAACAGCTGTTGAAGGAGCCCATACTCCTCCCCATTATGTTTGCCAGGTAGAGGAATGGATCCATGTCACGTTACTGACCTGTTTTTCCTTTCTCTTGTATTATTTCAGTTGGTCAGGGCGTGAGTTGGGGTGGGTTGTCGATGTGTTTGTTCTATGTTGGGATGTTTGTGTTCGGCCGGGTATGATTCTCAATCAGAGACAGCTGTCAATCGTTGTCCCTGATTGAGAATCATACTTAGGCAGCCGGTGATTCACGTGGTTTTGTGGGTGGTTGTATCGCGTGTCTGTGTTAGTACCACACGGGACTGTTTGCGGTTTGTCACGTTTGTTGTTTTGTATGTTAAATAAATAACAGTCATCAGATTAATGAAAGTCAAGTCACGACAATATGTTACAATCTGTGGTGTCTATGGAGTCCTTTAACTCCCCAATTGCCTCATCAGAGGCCGTTTGAAATGGGCACATTTTATCTGGCTACTCAATACGCCCCCTGCAGCCATAACAGGTTAATCCAATAACTAAAACTATGTTTAATTGTTACCTGGGTAAATTAACCATGTAACAATTAACTCATTAGGAATTTGGGGCACCACAGACAAAGTTGTTTAACTTCTCTGGGATATGTGGGACGCTAACGTCCCACTTGGCCAAAAGCCAGTAAAAATGCAGAGCGCCAAATTCAAACATATTACTATAAAAATTTAACTTTCATGAAATCACACATGCAATACACCAAATTAAAGCTACACTTGTTGTGAATCCAGCCAACGTGTCAGATTTCAAAAAGACTTTACGGTGAAAGCACACCAAACGATTATGTTAGGTCAGTACATAGCCACAGAAAAACACAGCCATTTTTCCAGCCAAAGAGAGAAGTCACAAAAAGCATAAATAGAGATAAAATGAATCACTAACCTTTGATGATCTTCATCAGATGATACTCATAGGACTTCATGTTACACAATACATGTATGTTTTGTTCGATAAAGTTCATATTTATATCCAAAAATCTCCGTTTACAATGACGCGTTACGTTCAGTAATGTTTTGCTTCCAAAACATCCAGTGATTTTGCAGAGAGCCACATCAATTTACAGAAATACTCATTATAAATGTTGATGAAAATACATGTGTTATGCATGGAACTTTAGATAAACTGCTGTGTCAGATTTTGAAAAAGCACACCATGCTATAATCTGAGTACAGCGCTCAGAGCCCAAACAAGCCAAAGAGATATCCGCCATGTTGTGGAGTCAACAAAGTCAGAAACAGCATTATAAATATTAACTTATCTTTGATGATCTTCATCAGAATGCACTCCCAGGAATCCCAGTTCCACAATAAATGTTTGATTTGTTCGATAAAGTCCATCATTTATGTCCAAACACCTCCTTTTGTTCACGCGTTTAGTACACAATCAAAACAGACGACGCGCAGGCAGGTCCAGGTGAAAACTCAGTAGAAAAGTCATATTACAGTTCGTAGAAACATGTCAAACTAAGTATAGAATCAATCTTTAGGATGTTTTTATCATAAATCTTCAATAATGTTCCAACCGGAGAATTCCTTTGTCTTCAGAAATGCAATGGAACGCAAGCTACCTCTCATGTGAATGAATGCGCATGACCAGCTTGTGGCACTCTGCCAGACCTCTAACTCAATCCCCTCTCATTCCCCTCTCCTTTATAGTAGAAGCATCAAACAAGGTTCTAAAGACTGTTGACATCTAGTGGAAGCCTTAGGAAGTGCAATATGACCCCATTTCCACTGTATCTTGGATATGCAAGAGTTGAAACACTACAAACCTCAGATTTCCCACTTCCTGGTTGGATGCCATATGAGTTCTGTTATACTCACAGACATCATTCAAACAGTTTTAGAAACTCAGAGTGTTTCCTATCCAAATCCACTAATTATATGCATATTCTAGCTTTTAGGACAGAGTTGCAAGCAGTTTACTCTGGGCACCTTTTTATCCAAGCTACTCAATACTGCCCCCCTGTCCCAAAGAAGTTAAACAGGTAAACATTCACAAGGCCGCGGGGCCAGATGGATTACCAGGACGTGTACTCAGAGCATGCCCGAACCAACTGGCAAGTGTCAACACTGACATTTTCAACCTCTCCCTGACAGAGTCTGTAATACCTACATATTTCAAGCAGACCACCATAGTCCCTGTGCCCAAGAAAGTGAAGGTAATCTGCATAAGTGACTACTGCCACATAGCACTCATGTTGGTAGCCATGAAGTGCTTTGAAAGGCTTGTTATTGCTTACATCAACACCATCATCCCAGAAACCCTAGACCCACTGCAATTTGCATATCGCCTCAACAGATCCACAGATGACGCAATCTCAAATGCACTCCACACTGCCCTTTCACACCTGGACAAAAGGAATGCTGTTCATTGACTATAGCTCAGTGTTCAACACCATAGAACACAGTACACCATAGAACTTCAGGGCATTATGAGTACTTCGTCATGCCGTGTGGGTTGATGAATGCTCCATCAGTTTTCCAATCCTTTGTAGACGATATTTTCAGGTACCTGCACGGGCAGGGTGTAGTGGTGTATATCGATGACATTCCGATATACTCCGCTACACGCGCCATGCATGTGTCCTTGGTGCGCAGTGTACATGGACGACTGTTGGAGCATGACCTGTACGTCAAGGCCGAGAAATGCCTGTTCTTTCAGCATGCCGTCTCCTTCCTAGGGTTTCGCATTTCCACATCAGGGGTGGAGATGGAGAGTGACCGCATTGCAGCCGTGCGCAATTGGCCGACTCCCACCACAGTAAAGGAGGTGCAGCGAATTTTGGGGTTTGCAAATTACTACCGGAGATTTATCCGGGGTTTTGGCCAGGTGGCTGCTCCCATTACCTCACTGCTGAAGGGGGGTCCTGTTCGGTTGCAGTAGTCGGCTGAGGCAGACAGGGCTTTTGAGCAGCTAAGAGCTCTGTTTACTTCGGCTCCCGTGCTGGGCCATCCGGATTCCTCTTTGGCGTTCATAGTGGAGGTGGACGCATCCGAGGCTGGGATAGGAGCCGTGCTCTCACAGTGCTCTCTCTCAGGTACGCCACCGAAACTCCGCCCCTGTGCTTTCTTCTCGAAGAAGCTCGGCCCATCGGAGTGTAACTATGACGTGGGGGACCGGGAGCTGTTGGCTGTGGTTAAAGCGTTGAAGGCGTGGAGACATTGGCTTGAGGGGGCTAAACACCCTTTCCTCATCTGGACTGACCACCGAAACCTGGAGGAGAATCCACGCAGCGAGGAGACTAATTCCACATCAGGCAAGGTGGGCCATGTTCTTTACCCATTTTATGTTTAGCCTGTCCTACGGACCAGGTTCCCAGAATATGAAGGCAGACGCACTGTCCCGGCTGTATGACACAGAGGAGCGGCCCATGGATCAGACTCCCATATCCCGGCCTCTTGCCTTGTAGCGCCGGTCATGTGGGAGCTGGACGCGGACATTGAGCAGGCGTTGCATGCAGAACCTGCTCCCCCACAGTGTCCCGTCGGGCGTATGTATGTTCCGTCTGCTGTCCGTGACGAGATGATCTATTGGGCCCACACGTCACCCTCCTCTGGTCATCCGGGGATCGGTCGGACGGTGCGCTGTCTGACTGGGAAGTACTGGTGGCCCACCTTGGCTAAGGACGTGAGGGTTTATGTTTCCTCCTGTTCGGTGTGTGCCCAGTGTAAGGCTTCGAGACACCTGCCCAGAGTTAAGCTACACCCCTTACCCGTTCCACAATGACCTTGGTCAAACCTGTCGGTGGATTTTTTAAGTCTATGATTTGATAGAGCAGTCTGACTGAGCGATGGTAGGCAACAGCAGGCTCGTAAGCATTCATTCAAACAGAACTTTTGTGCGTTTTGCAAGCAGCTCGTCGCTGTGCTTCAAGCATTGCGCTGTTTATGACTTCAAGCCTATCAACTCCTGAGATTAGGCTGGTGTAACCAATGTGAAATGGCTAGCTAGTTAGCGAGGTGCGCTAATAGCGTTTCAAACATCACTCGCTCTGAGACTTGGAGTAGTTGTTCCCCTTGCTCTGCATGGGTAACGCTGCTTCGAGGGTGACTGTTGTCGATGTGTTCCTGGTTCGAGCCCAGGTAGGAGCGAGGAGAGGGACGGAAGCTATACTGTTACACTGGCAATACTAAAGTGCCTATAAGAACATCCACTAGTCAAAGGTATATGAAATACAAATCGTATGGAGAGAAATAGTCCTATAATTCCTATAATAACTACAACCTATATTAAGTTAAAATAAGTTTTCATTCAGTATTGTTGTAATTGTCATTATTACAAATAAATAAATAAAAATCGTCCGATTAATCGGTATTGGCTTTTTTTGGTCCTCAAATAATCGGTATCGGTATCGGCGTTGAAAAATCATAATCGGTCGACCTCTAGTCTCAACATGCAATATATACAGTGCCTTTGGGGGGGGATGAATAGTTATGTAAGTTTTCTGTTTTTTTGTTTTATTTCTTGTTAGTTTTACAAAAAAAATATCTTGCATTTTCAAAGTGGTAGGCATGTTGTGTAAATCAAATGATACAAACCCCCCAAAAATAAATTTTAATTCCAGGTTGTAAGGCCACAAAATAGGAAAAATGCCAAGGGGGATGCATACTTTCGCAAGCCACTGTATCTCTCTAGGAGTCGAGGAAGGTGCACTTTACATGTAAGGTCAGTGGTTGCACCAGGAGGAAGATTTACTCCATGGAGACCTTTCCACGTTGCATGCGAGCTGGGGTTTCCTCAAGGTAAGCTCCAGAGCACAAAGGATGCAAGGGAAGCACACAGGCGAACTCTGGGCCAGCAACTTCTTCACAGATGCATTTCAGCTGTTGAAACAGGTGGGCATTTTTTCCAATAATCACAGGGACTCCATCAAGACCTTTTGTCTCAGGGCACACTGTTTTAATTGTTTTATTTAACCTTTATTTTGACAGGGAGTCAAGGCTGAGACCAAGGTCTCTTTTCCAGATGAGCCCTGTATAGCACCACCCTACACATCAAAATACAATAAACACATTAAACTACACATTCATATACACAATAAAATACACATTATTATACACAGCAATACACAAAAAGCAAAACACAATAAAAAAATCCACATTCTTTAGTAAAAAGGTCCACTGATATCAATTTGAAATGCCCTAAAGGGCACCAATTCTTCCAATTTTAAAGTGTATTGTAGATCATTGCACACGTAAGGTGCAAGGAAATTAAAGGATGATTTACCTAACTCTTTACACACCAAAGGAGTCTCCAGAGTTGACCAACCCTGTGAACGAGTTTGATAATATGTTATTTAAAATCTTAACAGTGACGTTAGGTAAAATCGGAAGTATTTGGAGCAGGGCGTTGTAAAAAAAGATTTGGGTAATGATGTGATCTTTCTGACTTCAAAAAGGTCCAGCCAACCTTTTGATAAAGAATACAGTGATGAGTAATAAAACTGTCGCTTGTGATAAAACAAAGGGCACTGGACCTCTTTTAACAGCTAGGACCTCTATTTCTTGTCCCGGATTCCTGCTTAACTTACAGGTTAAAGTCTACTTGAAATAGACGCTAACATAGCTAAGCTGCTAACGTTAGCCATCAAGCTAACGAAGTAAGTCCCCGATGAGTTTTCCAATAAAGCTCTCTTTGTCTGGAGAGGTAAATGAACGGTTCCAGCGTGGTAGGAGCTGTATATAGTATGCTTTGTTTCGGGACAAACTGGATCACTCAGAGTTCCAATGAGGCAATAGTTTGCTTGCCAAGGTTTATAGGCTTTAGGTGGCTTCCATGATCACACAGGTAGCCAGCCTATTTAAGAAACTGTGGAAAACGCAGGGTGGAATGTTTACCTTGCGCATGTTGGATGCATCTCCATCTTGTCATTAATCTAAGGACCCTGGGACTAAACACCTTCCTCTGCAACAGGATCCTGGACTTCCTGACGGGCCACCCCCTCAACACGGGGGCCCCACAGGGGTGGGTACTTGGTCCCCTCCTGTACTCCCTGTTCACCCATGACTGCATGGCCAAGCACGACTACAACTCCATAATTAAGTTTGCTGACAACACAACAGTCACCGACAATGATGAGACAGCCTATAGGGAGGAGGTCAGAGACTGCCAGGACCACAACCTCTCCTTCAACGTGAGCAAGAAAAAGGAGCTGGTCCTGGTCTACGGGGATGAAATGTGGCGCGTTGAGAGCTTCAAGTTCCTTAGTGTCCACATCCCCAACAAACTATCATAGTCCAAACACACCAAGACAGTCGAGAAGAGGGTACCGACAACAACTTTTCCCCCTCAGGAGACTGAAAAGATGTGGCATGGGTCCCCAGATCCTCAAAAAGTTCTACAGCTGCACCATTGAGAGCATCCTGACCGGTTGCACCATTGCCTGGTATGGAAACTGCTCGGCATCTGACCATCAGGCGCTACAGAGGGTAGTGCGTACAGCCCAGAACATCACAGGGGCCAAGCTTCCTGCCATCCAGGATCAATATATTTGTCTGTGTCAGAGGAAGGCCCCAAAAATTGTCAAAGACTCTAGTCACCCAAGTCATAGACTGTTCTCTCTGCTACTAATTAGTCTCTAGTTACCACAGCCACAAAGTCATAATTTGTATAATCATGTATACATTAACTTGACAAACATGTACCCCCGCACATTGTCTCGGTACCAGTACCCTCTGTATATAGCCTCGTTATTGTTATTTTATTGTGTCCCTTTTTTTTTTTTTTACTTTAGTTTATTTAGTAAATATTATTGAACTGCATTGTTGGTTAAGGGCTTGTAAGTAAGCATTTCACGATGCGGCCTACACCTGTTGTATTCGGCGCATGTGATAAATAATATTTGATTTGATTTGTGCTCACTGAGGCCTCACAAGGCTCGACCGTTCACAGGCTGTTCAGGCACATGCTCTAAGTGAGCGTGGCAACAGCTCTCGAAGGTGATGGTGACCTGGGACCCACTGTCTAACAGAGCTTTGCAAGCAGTACTGTTTATCTTCACTGATATTAAGGAGGCTGGGCCAACTAGTCCACTAGGGACAGAGGAAAAAGTTGTCAGGGTAGGTGATGCAGATAAGGTGAAGCTAGTCACAGGTGTTTGGGGCACAGCTCGCTCCGTTACTGGGTCCGTTTCCCATTTCCCTGGTGCTTCATGAATCCCCGTAGCCTCTCTATGACCTTGGTGGTGATTTGCTGCTGCCACACACGTAAATGCAAAATGACCATCTTTTCCACAATTGCAGAAGTTTCTTTGCCCCTGAGCCAGGTGAGTGAGAGGTGTGACTCGCTGACAGCGTGTCTACCCTGGCCTGTAGCTCATGTAGTTGTTGACTTAAGTAAGCCAGTGTCAGTGGGCCTACTTCCTGTTTCCGTCTTCTCTGGGTCAACGTCGTCTAGTGAGGAGAAGGGTGATCATGCATAGTTGCACGTTCCAGAGTTGGTGATGCAGTTTCTGAACATGGCCTTGCTCCAGCAGTGGGCTCTGGTCATGGCATGGCTGGATGACATGGGAGGAGACTGGGAGGGAGTTTTTGACTGCTTCTTGCTCTTCTTCATCTCTGACTTCACTCAGGAGCTGCAAAAAGTGGGTGGGGCCTCTTAACGTTCCCTAAACTGTAAGTGGATCAGTATGAGCTTTGCGTGCTGTTTGACCCCCTCGAATCACAAGTTCCAACCACACATGATCACTGCGCCCAGACCCGACTCCCCCTCTCCGTATCACCTGTCTCAACAGTTTCTCAAATCTTCGTTTGAAGTCAGATAATTCATCTCCATGCTTTTTGCTGGGTAGACCTGAACTTGAAATGCAGATCCACTTCATTTTCAAGGCTGCCAAACGTCTGTTCCAGGCCCTTTAGGCTTGTATGTAATTCTCTGCAGTAGCGGCTGGATTTACATCATGCACAGCCTAGCTAATGTCCAATTCCTTTAGGCTCTCACTGAACACTGTAAAACACTTATAAAAGCTTGGATTATGTTTTCAGCGTTCACTGATGAGGGGCCTGGGGCATCACCCATTTGCGATAGCTCTTGCATTGCTTTCCCGTCAGCTGCCAGAAAACCCTTCAGCTTTGATTTGAACTCGTCGTCTGTGTTTGTAGCGGAATCAGTTGGAGAGAGATTGGCTGTCACCACATTCCAGGGCTTTGAGATATTATTGGGCCACACCCTGGGAGGCAAGTTGTTTTGGTTTGTGGGTTGATTATACTCACACAGAGTATTCAGAGCGAAACTATCCAGTCAGATACCTGTTCTTCTGACGTGAACTCTGCCTAAGCCCTTTGCAGTCAGTCAACATCTGTTAAGTATAGAATTAGGGTTTCCACTAGTTACCACAGCCAAGTCAAAATTGTCTATATCGTAAAGACTCACGAAAACAAACATTTGCTTTTTTGGTCTTAATTTGAGTTAGAGTTAAGCATAAGGTTAGCAGTGTGATTAAGGTTAGGTTTAGGTTTATAATAAAATGTTAGAATATAATTTATAGAAATAAGCGGCCTTTATGACGTTGTGGCTGTGGTAACTAGAGACTAACTAGAATTAGCTTATCCCGAGTTACTGCCCTGATGACACAGCTTCAATGTGTGTTATGTGAAAAGTTGTATTAAAAAATACCCGGTTTGATAAACTAGTAGGTTAATTACCCAGCAAAACAGATACAACTAATAGAGTCATTTTGGTTGTGACGTGCATTATCCAAAAGCTTTGTCCTTTCTTCATAACAAAATGCAATTTACAACTTGGCTGTCTATTGTATCACCCTTTCACAGGCCCTCCTAGTCAACACCACCTCATAAGATGAGAAAGTACATGGTTGTTGAGGATTGCCTGCTGCTGTTGTTCGAGAGATGTCCAAATTGCAGCCGAACATGCAAACATAAAGAAGACCAGCAAGGGGACCCTCAGCATCATGCAGACATGCCCTCGCTGTGAGCATTCCTGTAAATGGAACAGGAAGGACACCTGAATCACATTGGTGACATTTGACCTGGTCACAGGTCCAAAAAGTTTCGAATTTTGTCACAATTCACCTTCATAACCTAGAACCAGCCTGATCACTGTGGTTACCATTCTATTTCACTTCATATATCATGATATCTGAAGTGAAATAGAAAGGTGAGTTCAGCAATCAGGTTGGTGACACCATGCTAATCTTAACCACCATTGATAACGTAATCAGTGCTGTGTGTGTCCGACCAGTATCTTTGATGAAGGGCCAGGAGCTGATCTACGCTGCCATGCCCATATATGGGGCGTTGGCAATAGTGGAGGCTGCTGAGGGCGGCTTATAATAATAGCCAGAACGGAGCGGTGTCAAACACATGGAAACGTTTTTCTCCCCAATTTCACAGTATCCAATTGGTAGTGTCGTGTCTTTGGCTATGCCGGATTAAGTGATATGACATGCTATTCTATAAAATCCTTTCTCCGTAATTAATATTAACTGATTGAGCTAATCATGTAAATGTAATTAACTAGAAAGTCAGGGCACCACGAAATAATATTTATAGAGCTGTTATCTTCCGAATAAACTCTTAAAGACCTAGTAATATTTTACATCAATAGCAGTCAATATTAATCGTCACCTTATTTCAGTCTCATCTGAAAGTTGTAAATTCTTGGTTATCTTCACGAACCCTGGCTAACAAGTTGAATCAGCAATACAAAATTGGGTTTAATTATTTATTTACTAAATACCTAACTAATCACACAGAATTACATATACACAGAATGAATCATAACTTGATTACAAATTATGTCATAAAGGAAAACGTCCCTAGCGGGCGGAACAGATATGACAGCTGGATGCACAAAAGAAAAGGGGGCTGGGTTTGAGTGAAAGAGCGGGAAGACTGAGGAACAAAGGGCGAAGCTGTGCTATCATAAATACAGTATCTTATGCATTCTAAATTACCGCCCATTTGGAAAAGGAAAATGCAATCAATATTTACTCTGAGCTGCGCTTCGGTAGGTTGGTGGTAGATGGGAGGCCGTGTTGCCCAACCGAGTCCTTTGTCCTTTGAAGAATGCCCGTCCTCCCCAATTAAGGTGGCTGGCAAAGATCTCACCTCCATCCTTACCTCTTGCCTGCTCACCAACGGTTGTCGATGGGGAGACCAGAATTAGGTAGGTTTAGTCTGACATGTTTAAACTTCAACATAGATGATATCTGACAAACAAACATATACTGTCCTAACTGCCATTTGTCATAGAACAGTGACTATATGTGTATGTGTTCATAGAAACATGCACGGAGCCAGTACATGGAGACTTGCAAGATGATGTGATGAAGTCCAGACTAACAGACGGGGTTGGTACTGATGTCTCTAAATGGAAAGAGACCTGGCACTCGGCATTCAAATTTGAGTCAACACAACTTTTACTTGTAATGTATTATTGAATTTAATGGTATCAGCCGGTAGTTACTGAACTCAACTTGCAGGAGGTTTGTTTGTTGTGATTGAGTGGGGAGATCAAAGACATTTTATTGGTCACACACGATTTAGCAGATGTTATTGCAGGTGTAGCGAAATGCTTGCGTTCCTAGCTCCAACAACGCAGTAATATCTAGCAATTCACAACAATAGTCAAAACTCTAAAGTAAAAGAATGGAATTAAGAAATATATCAATATTAGGATGAGCAATGTCGAAGTGACATTAACTAAAATACAGTAGAATAGAATACAGTATATACATATGAAATGACTGAAGCAGTATGTAAACATTATTATAGCGACTAGTGTTCCATTATTAAAGTGACCAGTGATTCCATGTCTATGTATGTAGAGCAGTAGCCTCTAAGGTGCAGGGTTGAGTGACTGGGTGGAAGTCGGCTAGTGATGGCTATTTTACAGTCTGATGGAATTGAGATAGAAGCTGTTTTTCAGTCTCTCTGTCCCAGCTTTGATGCACCTGTTCTGACCTCGCCTACTGACCTCACTTCGTAAGTGTCAAAGAAATGAAACAAAAAATGAATAAAATCACAAACAAAAGATATACAATATATAGTTACCACACCTTAATCATCTAATTGGACTATATTCTATACACGTCCACGGTCATGGCTAAATGACTCTATCATGGCATTTTGTCTAATGTCATATCTAGGGCGATCCTTCTAAGCGGTGTGTTGCTTAGGGCACTATCATAAGTGGACAACTACATGATAAGTCTACAGCTGTAAAGCACTAGCTTCGGACCGTCTACAGGGATGGCCTATGGACCTCTGGGGAGAAACTGGTGATTAATGTAGATGTTGAGTCAAAGGGGCTTCAGAGTACATTTCCAACTTTACCAAGGCTGGTATTTTGCTCGGACCCTTGAGTGATCCTCGTATAAATCCTCATTAAATGTTCCATTGTACATGTGTGTTTATGCTTACACAAGTTCACATGCCAAGGGAAAGAAAACCAAGTATCCTGTGAGGCTGCAACTTGGGCAGAATGAGTCTGACGTCATCAGATCATATCCAGGTCAATGACCATGTGTCAGTAAGAATCGGTGCCAACCTCAAGTCATATGCCAAGGGGACCTGTAGTGGTTTTACTACAAGTCAATGTGTCTTACATCATTGCAGTGGCGATAGGTGTGAAGGAGTCTATCTCATAGCTATGTTATCCACGGGGGAGTTTACATCACGACGGAAGTACTCTGTAAGCACTGAACCAGTAGTACGCGATGTGATCATGGTTCATGACTTCTAATAACTTTCCTCCTGAATGGAGAGTTCTATTTATTAGCGGCATGTGTGTTAACTATCAGAAGAGTGTCTTGGAGATTCCCTTCCACGTGTTGCAATCCGAGTGACTACTACCTCCTGTGTCACTGTTATCAATGACAATTCTAATTGTTAGGTCTCTAACCTTCTTACTGACTGTGGCTGGACTGATTGTTGCTGGCACTGATAGTGGTACACAAGGGGACAAGGTATCCTACCGATTTATTCTGAAATGTTATCCTACACATGATTAGACCATTTTACTAGACACAATGTATTTGAGACTACACATGGCAAGGAATGATTATTGTTTCCATTTGTTTTTGGAGGTGGAAAGTGCACTAGACTTCTTTTACAACCAGTGTGGTAAACCTCAGCAATATCTCAGATGTATTCTAAGGTTATTCCGTTGAGGGGCTTGTCCGCTCCTCTCTGTTCTGGTGGGATAGTTTACAACTTGATTTTTTTCCTTATCGGGCGGCCTCGTACAGTGTTGCACGTAGTCTCAACCCCCCCAACTGGCCTCGACGAGGCTCATCATGGGTCTGGGCTAGTATTCCCCCCTTTGTGTCTCAAGCCCCCCCCCCCCCCCCCCCCCCCACCAACAGTTGATGTTGGTGTTCGAGGCACAATAGAAAAGGGCGTACCCTTTGTACGAGTTGTCAGCAGCCGCGTTGTTACTAGATTAGCTGTAATCTTTCAACCAAATCACCTAGTGTTTGTGCTTCAAAACGCTCAGTGGCTGTTGTGGCCTGCCAGTCACCACAGCGTTCGCGTGTGGCAACCATTCCAGTTCCTGCGAACTGAGACAAGGTTATTTGTCTGCCAGATCGCACAGTGTTTCACCAGTGGGAGTCATCGGGTCAGTGGCGGGACTGACGCTGTTAGTGTCATAGAAAGGGATTTCAGTCCCCTCAAAGCGGAACATGTATCATCAGAAGTCCACTCTGCACGTTGATGCTTTATTTCCTGAGATGGCCGCGGTGCTTGCGAAAGTCTCCGAAGGACAAGACAAGTTATTCTTAGCTACGGTTTCACACGACTCCAAGGAGGAGGGAAGTTGCTCACCCAGAGACTGCTGGCTAGAAGTCATGAAAAGAAAAGTCAATCAGGTTTGCTGATTGAATGAGATGAGGTATTGTAATATCTGCTTCAGTCAGATTCTGCACCAAGAGGTGTCGAAACATATTTTTGACTGTGTTGACTGTGTTGCAGTCAGCGTTAGGAGAAGACAGTGTGGTCAGTGTGGACCACAATTGGTTGTTTTTCCAATCTATCAATGGGACCAAACGATCCATCAAGTCTGCTCCAAGTAGCAGGTGTTCAGTTTCGAGGCTGGAAACATACACAGGGTGAACAAGTGATGTCTTGAAGGTGTAGTTTCAACATGAGTCGCGTTGTGAGAGGCGAGGTCGTCTGAGTGAAAACTCGAAGTTCAGTGTCGCACCGTTCCATTTTAAACCAACGTTTAGCTGGGTTCAAAGCCCTTTTGAGATCATTGAACAATGTTTGAGAGATGAGCGATATTTTCGAGCCTGAATCAATTAGCGCATCACAGGTTAAGCAGTCCTCCAGGACTGTTTTGAGGTATGGCATTTTGTGGTCATATTCTCCACAAAGTGGAGTGAATGTTCGCAATGGCGTGATGTGTCATTTGTGTTAATGGTTTTAAAACAGATCGGCTCATCGAAGTTTGAGTGGAATTGTCTTTTGCGATGTTTACCTTGTGCATCGCAACATTTGTAACCGAGTCTATAGTCAAAGCTCATGGATTTGTTTCTTGATCGAGCGGGCCCTGGATAGGGTTTCGATTGAGAGTGGGAGTAATTTGATTGTTTACGTCCTCGCTAATGGTGTTAATTTTGGCGGATCTGTTATCCGGAAAATCCACGCCTAGTCATGGTGACTTATCGTTTTCAATAACAATAATAATAATAATTTATAATAATTTTTTATAAATTAAAAATTATATTAAATTATAATATTTTTTTTCAATAATAATAATTTTTTTGAATGCTTTTGTTCTTCGCTTAGCAGAGATTCTAGAGAGTATTGGTCTATGCTTTGGTCATCATTGAACCTTTTGTCACCCTTGTTACCCTTGTGCATTGACACTTTGTGTGGGTTGGGTGCAGGAATGTAGCAATCAGGTTGATTGTAGCGGTAGTCATTTCGCTGGTGACATTTCTTAAAGTTATTTGGACCGGGGTGGTTTTGTGGTAGATACCTTTGTTGTGCGTCATTCTCAAGCAAACTTAATGATGGTGTTGGAGTCGTGCCTGGACGTGCAGTCATGAGTGAACGGGAATACAGGAGAGGGCTGAGCACGCACCCCTGAGGGCCCCCGTGTTGAGGATCATTGTGGCGGATGTGTTGTTACCTACCCTTACCACCTGGGGGCGGCCCGTCAGGAAGTCCAGGATCCAGTTGCAGAGGGAGGTGTTTAGTCCCAGGGGTTTATATCGCTGCTGAGGTCAGCGATTAATCCTTCTATGGACAAAGGTTTACTAATTGGCGGGGGAATGGGGACCACCACCTCTGGTAGCTTGCACATTATATATTTTTCAAAGTTTGGGTTTTGAGTAATTGGAAGCTGCAACAAATGATTCTTATCTATTTATAGAAGTTAAGGAATCATCAATACTGGATCAGTAATGTGGGAGTTGGATGTAAATTAATTTGCAAAAGCTAATTTAATTGATTAATCAATGTTAATGATTTGTGTATGGAGAATGATAAAAGTATGTGTTAAGATAGGAATGTGATTTTAGTTTTCAAATGAGATAATAGTTTTTGATATCCTTTGCGCAATAAGTAGCCACGCACCGAGTGAGGTCAGAGAGCTTGACAGCATGACGGAATGCCCCTTTTGACCAAGAGTGCAAAGGCTTGGAAGAGGAAATAACCTTCAGACCAGGAAACATGAGGCGGAGAGCTACATGTTTTAAATGGCTGAATCTCTGAACCTCAACATGAGGTGAAGAAATAAACTCACCTTTCCATTAGACCAGAGAGACGAAGAGCTGCAGCTCATGTCCATCGTGGTCCGAATCCTGAATACCTACACGAGGAAGAAGAGGCGAGAAGCTCACTTTAGACAATACCTGGGACAGCTGATTAGCTGTCTTAACTTCTCTAGGGTACGTGAGACGGTAGCGTCCCACCTCGTCAACAGCCAGTGAAACTGCAGGGTGCCAAATTCAAAACAACAGAAATCCCATAATTTAAATTTGTCACGATCGTGTGGCGGATTGACGGACCAAAACGCAGCAGTTGGAAAATAAGCCATCTTCTTTTATTTTAAAAGATGACGAAAAAATAAACACAAAACACTTAATACAAACTATACAAAACAACAAACGACCGTGAAGCTAAATAACGTTGTGCACATACACACACAGGCTACAAACGTTTTACATAGACAATTACTCACAACCAATGAGAGCCTATGGCTACCCTAAATAAGGCTCCCAATCAGAGACAACCGAAATCAGCTGTCTCTAATTGGGAACTCATTCAGGTAACCATAGACTCTCCTAGATAACTAAACATACATAGACAACGCTAGACATCTGAACTCAACACAAACCCATATACTATACAACAACCCCTTTACCATAAAAAACACCCAAAACCAACAAAACACAAACATTCCCCATGTCACACCCTGACCTAACTAAAATAATAAAGAAAACAAAGAATACTAAGGCCAGGGCGTGACATAACCCCCCCCCTTAAGGTGCGAACTCCGGGCGCACCATTACACAGTCTAGGGGAGGGTCTGGGTGGGCTTCCATCCACGGTGGCGGCTCCGGCTCTGGTCGTGGTCCCCACGTCACCACAGTCCCTAACCACCTCCTTAGCTTCTTCAAAATGACCCCTCTCCACATTAACCCCATTACATTAAGGGGCAGCTCCGGACTGAGGAATGGCAGCTCCGGACTAAGGGCCAGTACCAGGGTAAGGGGCAGTACCAGGGTCAGGGGCAGCACCAGGGTAAGGGGCAGCACCAGGGTAAGGGGCAGCACCAGGGTAAGGGGCAGCACCAGGGTAAGGGGCAGCACCAGGGTAAGGGGCAGCACCAGGGTAAGGGGCAGCACCAGGGTAAGGGGCAGCACCAGGGTAAGGGGCAGCACCAGGGTAAGGGGCAGCACCAGGGTAAGGGGCAGCACCAGGGTAAGGGGCAGTTCCGGACTGAGGAATGGCAGCTCCGGACTGAGGAATGGCAGCTCCGGACTGAGGAATGGCAGCTCCGGACTGAGGAATGGCAGCTCCGGACTGAGGGACTGCAGCTCCGGACTGAGGGACGGTCCATGGCTGGCTGACAGATCTGGCTGCTCATGGCTGGCTAACGGATCTGGCTGCTCATGGCTGGCTGACTGATCTGGCTGCTCATGGCTGGCTGACTGATCTGGCTGCTCATGGCTGGCTGACTGATCTGGCTGCTCATGGCTGGCTGACTGATCTGGCTGCTCATGGCTGGCTGACGGATCTGGCTGCTCATGGCTGGCTGACGGATCTGGCTGCTCATGGCTAGCTGACGGATCTGGCTGCTCATGGCTAGCTGACGGATCTGGCTGCTCATGGCTAGCTGACGGATCTGGCTGCTCATGGCTAGCTGACGGATCTGGCTGCTCATGGCTAGCTGACGGATCTGGCTGCTCATGGCTAGCTGACGGATCTGGCTGCTCATGGCTGGCTGACGGATCTGGCTGCTCATGGCTGGCTGACGGATCTGGCTGCTCATGGCTGGCTGACGGATCTGGCTGCTCATGGCTGGCTGACGGATCTGGCTGCTCATGGCTGGCTGACGGATCTGGCTGCTCATGGCTGGCTGACTGATCTGGCTGCTCCTGTCTGGTTGGCGGCTCTGGCAGATCCTGTCTGGTTGGCGGCTCTGGCAGATCCTGTCTGGTTGGCGGCTCTGGCAGATCCTGTCTGGCTGGCGGCTCTAGCGGCTCCTGTCTGGCTGGCGGCTCTAGCGGCTCCTGTCTGGCGGACGGCTCAGTGGGCTCATGGCAGACGGGCGGCTTTGCAGGCTCATGGCAGACGGGCGGCTTTGCAGGCTCATTGCAGACGGATGGCTCAGATGGCGCTGGGGAGACGGATGGCTCAGATGGCGCTGGGGAGACGGATGGCTCAGATGGCGCTGGGGAGACGAGCAGTTCAGTCATCGCTGTGCAGACGGCAGACTCCTGCCGGCTGAGGCGCACTGTAGGCCTGGTGCGTGGTGCCGGGACTGGTGGCACCGGGCTGGGGACACGCATCTCAGGGCTAGTGCGGGGAGCAGCAACAGGACGCACAGGACTCTGGGGACACACAGGAGGCTTGGTGCGTGGTTTAGACACTGGTGGTAAAGGGCTGGAGACACGCACCATATAGCTAGTGCGTGGAGGAGGCACTGGTGGTACTGGATTGGGGCGGGGAGGTGGCGCCGGAAATACCGGACCGTGCAGGCGTACTGGCTCCCTTGAACGCCGAGCCTGCCCAACCTTACCTGGTTGTATGCTCCCCGTCGCCTGACCAGTGCGGGGAGGTGGAATAACCCGCACCGGCCTATGTAGGCGAACCGGGGACACCATGCGTAAGGCTGGTGCCATGTACGCCGGCCCGAGGAGACGCACTGGTGACCAGATGCGTTGGGCCGGCTTCATGACATACGGCTCAACGCTCAGTCTAGCCCGGCCGATACGTGGAGCTGAAATGTACCGAACCGGGCTATGCACGCGTACAGGAGACACCGTGCGCTCTACTGCGTAACACGGTGTCTGCCCGTACTCCCGCTCTCCACGGTAAGTACAGGGAGTAGGCGCAGGTTTCCTACCTGACTTCGCCACACTCCCTTTAAGGCCCCCCCCAAGAAATTTTTGGGTTGTACTCACGGGTCTCCAGCCTTGTCTCCGTGCTGCCTCCTCATATCGCCTCCTCTCGGCTTTCGCTGCCTCCAGCTCTTCACGAGGGAGGCGATATTCTCCAGGTTGATCCCAAGGTCCATCTCCTTCCAATTCGTCCTCCCAACTCCAGAAATCCTGTGTAGGTAGGTCCTGTTGCCGCCTTCCATGCCGCTTGGTCCTATGGTGAGTAATTCTGTCACGATCGTGTGGCGGATTGACGGACCAAAACGCAGCAGTTGGAAAATAAGCCATCTTCTTTTATTTTAAAAGATGACGAAAAAATAAACACAAAACACTTAATACAAACTATACAAAACAACAAACGACCGTGAAGCTAAATAACGTTGTGCACATACACACACAGGCTACAAACGTTTTACATAGACAATTACTCACAACCAATGAGAGCCTATGGCTACCCTAAATAAGGCTCCCAATCAGAGACAACCGAAATCAGCTGTCTCTAATTGGGAACTCATTCAGGTAACCATAGACTCTCCTAGAAAACTAAACATACATAGACAACGCTAGACATCTGAACTCAACACAAACCCATATACTATACAACAACCCCTTTACCATAAAAAACACCCAAAACCAACAAAACACAAACATTCCCCATGTCACACCCTGACCTAACTAAAATAATAAAGAAAACAAAGAATACTAAGGCCAGGGCGTGACAAAATTTCTCAAACATACAAGTATTTTACACCATTTTAAAGATACACTTGTTGTAAATCCAGCCACAGTGTCCGATTTGATTCTTTTTTTTTCAACGAAAGCACACCAAAGGATTATGTTAGGTATGAGCCAAGTCACAGAAAAAGACAGCCATTTTTCCAGCCAAAGAGAGCAGTAACAAAAAGCAGAAATAGAGATAAAATGAATCACTAACGTTTGATGATCTTCATCAGATGACACTCATAGGACTTCATGTTACACAATACATGTATGTTTTGTTCGGTAAAGTTCATATTTACCAAATTAAATACCAAATTAAAGCTACACTGGTTGTGAATCCAGCCAACATGTCAGAATTCAAATAGGCTTTTCGGTGAAAGCATACGATGCTATTATCTGAGGATAGCACCATTGTAAACAAAGAGAGAGAAGCATATTTCAACCCTGCAGGCGAGACACAAAACGCAGAAATAAAAATATAATTCATGCCTTACCTTTGACGAGCTTCTGTTGTTGTGTTGTTCTGTTGTTCTGTTGTTATGTCCCATTAACATCGCAAATGGTCCTTTTGTTTGATTAATTCCGTCGATATATAAAATGTCCATTTATTTGGCGCGTTTGATCCAGAAAAACAGTTGAATGGCAGTTGAATTTGGGTATGCTTTTCATCCAAACGTGAAAATGCTGCCCCCTATCCTAGAAAAGTTAACATTGTCCCAGAATAAATCAAAATTAACACAGCTCCTGCATAGTTGAAAATGTTTGTTAGCATCCTCCATTTAAGTCTCCAGCCTAGCTAGGCCAGCAAAGACAGCCGGGCCTCCGTGTTTCTCCTCTTGATAGGTAACTCCCAACTTGTCAGAGAGAGAACCAGTGTGCATCACAGCTGGATAGGCTGCGTTTCCACTGTCAAAATGAATGCAACCGATGCTTCCTGAAAATAGCACTTTGGATCATGTTTTTAAGGGCACGACTAAAATATTTCCACCCCTCCCATCTGAGCGCAAGCGTGCTGATATAAGACAGGTAAATTGCCGAACCTGGCATTTGGGCTGGAAAATGCCAGTCTGACAGTTTTTAC
Organism: Salvelinus fontinalis; assembly: GCF_029448725.1. Lineage (NCBI taxonomy): Eukaryota > Metazoa > Chordata > Actinopteri > Salmoniformes > Salmonidae > Salvelinus > Salvelinus fontinalis. The sequence continues at coordinate 1,415,260 of NC_074682.1, read as the reverse complement.
ATGACAAACTAACGTGCGTTTGACATTAGCACCACATTAACGGCAGCCGAAAATAGAGCCCTTATAATGGTATGCATCATGAACTTCCATTGTGTCACCAATAACTGTGAGGTCAATTTCCACATCTCACTCACAGGTTCTGGCCTCAATAGATTGATCTTCGAAGGACCAAGCAACAGCAAGCTCCTCTGGCACGCATTTAAGTTGTTGTTGTCTACTGAATATGTTCTCACTTTTTCCCAATGTCTGTTGTGTTGGCTAGCCATGGATTATTTGCATGACAACTTTTAGGCAACTGTATAGCCTTGTGTGAAATACACTACATGACCAAAAGTATGTGACACCTGATCGTCGAACATCTCATTCCAAAATCATGAGCATTAATATGGATTTGGTCCCGCCTTGGCTGCTAGAACAACCTCCACTCTTCTGGGAAGGCTTTCCACTAGCTGTTGGAACATTGCTGTGGGGACTTGCTTCCATTCAGCTACAAGAGCATTAGTGAGGTTGTGCACTGATATTAGGCAATTAGGCCTGGCTTGCAGACAACATTTCAATTTTTCCCTAAAAACATGATCCAAAGTGCCAGTCAAGTTTTTCCACACCAATCAAAAACAAACCATTTCTATATGGACCTCACTTTGTGCACAGGGGTATGTTCATGCTGAAACAGGAAAGGGCATTCCCCAAACTGTTGCCACAAAGTTGGAAAGACATAATCCTCTAGAATGTCATTGTATGATATAGTGTTAAGATTTCCCTTCACTGGAACTAAAGGGGATAGCCCGAACCATGACCAACAGCCCCAGACCTTTATTCTTCCTCCACCAAACTATACAGTCAGCATTATGTATTGGGGTAGGTAGTGTTCTCCTGGAATCAGCCAAACCCAGATTCGTTCGTCGAACTGCCAGATGGTGAAGCATGATTCATCACTCCAGAGAACACGTTTCCACTGCTCCAGAGTCCAATGGCGGTGAGCTTTACACCACTCCAGCTGACGCCTGGCATTGCCTATGGTGATCTTAGGCTTGTGTGCGGCTGCTCGTCCATGGAAACCCAGCTCCCGATGAATAGTTATTGTGCTGACGTTGTTTCCATAAGCAGTTTGGAACTTGGTAGTGAGTGTTGCAACCAAGGACAGACGATCTTTCCAGACTACACGCTTCAGCATTCGGCCATCCCGTTCTGTGAGCTTGTGTGGCCTACCACTTCGCAGCTGGTCGCTCCTAGATGTTTCTACGTCACAATAACAGCACTTATAGTTGACCGTGGCAGCTCTAGCAGGGCAGAAACTTGACGAACAGACTTGTTGGAAAGGTGGCATCCTATAACGGTGCCACATTGAAAGTTACTGAGCTCTTCAGTACGAGCCATTCTACTGCCAATGTTCGTCTATGGAGATTGCATGGCTGTATGCTTGATTTTATACACCTGTCAGCAACTGGTGTGGCTGAAATTAGTATTTGTATTTATTAAGGATCCTCATACTCTTCCTGGTCCAGCAACATTAAGACAGTTATATACAGTTTATACAATTACATGACATTACATTTCATAACACTTTACTCAATGCATTTAGTGTGTTCCCTGAAGCCACTACTCCACTATCACATATTTACAGTACAACATCCACGTGTACGTGTGTGTAGAGTGCATGTCTGAGCTTGTGTTCACTGTCCCCGGTGTTCCAAAAGGTGTATTTAAAAAAAAAAATCTAATACTACTGCTTGCATCAGTTACAAAGAGGGGTGGCAATATCATCATCATATCATTTACCTATTCCCCAGGTCGTTGCTGTAAATGAGAACGTGTTCTCACTCAACTTACCTGGTATAATAACGGGGGAAAAAATAAAAAATAAAACATTTAATAAATAAAAAATCCGCTATTATCCTCAGTAATTTTCCATCCAAATTGTCAAACTGCGGTGGCTTGTAACTGTTGATAGACAACAATCATTTTTTCACCTCTTCCACATTCACTTTACGTATTTCAAAATTACAATGCTTGTCTTTCATAATTTGATCAGAAATACTTGGATGTGTAGATTTGGCATTTGTTGCTGGCATGTCATACCGACATCTGCTTATCTTGCCAATGAAAAATGTTTTTCATATAATTTATCTTTGTTTCATGGTTTAGTTTCTTTTACTTTTTATTCAGTTTAGTCACAGGATTTTTCAATTTGCAGTACGTTTGCCAATCAGTTGTGCACGATCATAAGCATTTCTCGTGAGTAGGCATTGGCGTTCATCCTGGGGATGGGCTGGGGCTGGGCCTGTGGTTCTGCTGTTTTTTATGCCTTTGTGGCCAGAGCGGTGACGGCCATTTGAAGCTCAATTTCATCAGAATACTCTTGCTCAAATAAATATGGTTTGACAACACCATCAGCAACCCTCCGGTAGTTTTCTTCATTACTAGTGAGTATTTTGTCATCAGTCATGTTTGTAGGTTGTTGTTAACTTCATATAACTTTGTAATGCTAGGCTACTGTCTTCACTTCTCCCTAGAAAAAACGTGCATCTGTGATTGTGAATGAGGGCCTTTACATATAGTTTTCACATGAAGGGATTCCCCCACGAGAGCGCACATACACAGTTGTTACCTTTGTCCGCTGTTGTTGCAGTCGACCACATAAAAAAATAGTTTCATGTGGAAAAGTACACATTTCCTGACTCAAAACCGATAGTACTTTTGATAAAAAATAGCTCTCTAGGCTGTACTCTTTCAATAAAACATTTCTCATGCTCTTTGCAGCTGTCCAGTTCTAGACTTCAGGGTGAAAGAGGGGGAGAGGGCACACACCACCTAATTCGTTTCAATGTATGGAACCACTTGGGAAATTGGGGATTTTAGGTCAACTTCCCCTTTAATGCCCATGTACTCTCATAATCTCCACCCGGCACAGCCAGAAGAGGACTGGCCACCCCTCAGAGCCTGCGTCCTCTCTAGGTTTCTTCCTAAGGTCCTGCCCTTCTGTGCTTCTACATCTGCATTGCTTGCTATTTGAGGTTTTAGGTTGGGTATCTGTATTAGCTTAAGTGAAATGGCCTTCATAAAATACGTTTGATTGATTGATGTGGAACCACATACTGCTACTCCTACGCTGGAGGGGCAGCGTAGCCTAGTGGTTAGAGCGTTGGACTAGTAACCGAAAGGTTGCAAGATTGAATCCCTGAGCTGACAAGGTACAAATCTGTCGTTCTGCCCCTGAACAGGGCAGTTAACCTGCTGTTCCTAGGCTGTCATTGAAAATAAGTTTTTATTTTTTTATTTATTTTTTTGTACTTTTTTTGCATTTTCCGATTAACAACATTCAAGACAAACGTGAAAAGATAGACAACAATAGGGCAAAGTGACAGTAACAGATGAGCGTAACAAAGAAATAAAAAATAAAACAAATTATAATTATACATACAAACATAGAATAAAAAAAATTATAATGAGACATTGGATCATATGGTCACCTGCCGTAGGCTACATATTATACATTACATGTGAAACATTATATAAGGATAATATAGAGATTCATTCAATGTGATGTGGGGGGAGATTCTCCGTATAGTCAATAAAAGGTTGTTCTTTAACTGACTTGCCTAGTTAAATAAAATAAAAAATAAAACTCCTCAGGAATATTTAAACCATCATTATTACATACTAGAGTTACCTGCTGCTGATTTCCTAATTGCTCTTACACACACAAACAGCATGATCATTACACAGGTGCACCTTATACTGGGGACAGTAAAAGGCCACTATAAAATGTGCAGTTTTGTCACACAACAGAATGCCACAGATGTCTCAAGTTTTGAGGGAGTGTGCAATTGGCATGCTGACTGCAGGAAGGTCCACCAGAGCTGTTTCCAGAGAATTTAATGTTCATTCTCCATCAATGTCTTTTTAGAGAATTTGCCAGTACGCCCAACCGGCCTCACAACCGCAGACCAGACCATGTGTAACCACGCCAGCCCAGGACCTCCACATCCGGCTTCTTTGTCTGAGACCAGCCACAGGAAACTGTTGTTTGGCACAACCGAAGAATTTCTGCACAAACTGTCAGAAACCGTTTCAGGGAAGCGAGTGGTTTGCTGATGTCAACATTGTGAACAGAGTGCCCCATGGTGGCTGTGGGGTTATGGTTTGGGCAGACATAAGCGACAAATAACGAACAGAATAGACTTTAATCGATAGCAATTTAGAATGCACAGGGATACAATGACAAGCTCCTGAGGTCCATTGTAGTGCCATTCATCCACTGCCTTCACCTCATGTTTCAGCATAATAATGCACAGCCCCATGTCACAAGGATCTGTACACAATTCCTGGAAACTGAAAATGTCCCAGTTCTTCCATGGCCTACGTACTCTCTAGACATATCACCCAATAAGCATGTTTGGGATGCTCTGGATCGATGTGTATGACAGCGTGTTCCAGTTCCCGCCAATATACAGAAACTTCGCACAATCATTGAAGAGGAGTAGGACAACATTCCACAGGCCACAATCAACAGCCTGATCAGCTCTATGCAAACGAGATGTGTCGTGCTGCATGAGGAAAATGATGGTCACACCAGATACTGACTGGTTTTCTAATCCACGCCCCTACCTTTTTTAAAATGATACAAATTAAAGGATTAAGTACTTTGATTGTAATAAGGTTGAGGTGACTTAGTTAATTTGAGAATGGAGCCTCAACCACAAATTAAATTAAAAAATGATTCACATGAATCATATATGAATCATTCTCACAAAACTGATATTTGACAAAAAAATTCTCAAGTGTCATTTTTCACGCAATACCATCTCGCAATATCATCTCTGAGATTAAGATCTGTATTCATTTCCATTTACAAATATTTATGTTTTTTTTATTAGATATTATGCATTTTTAACATTGCTCCCATAATGAAAAGGCCTGAGTTAAACATGACACTGAAAATAAAAATACAGTTCAATGGGACTTTTTCCCAATTTTAGATTTTTTGCCATTTTAGTCATGATAATGCGGGATATAGGGGGTGTTTGAGAATAATAACCTAATTCTTAAAGTTATACGGTAAGAGATCACATTTACTTGATCTCCTACTACTCCTCTAGATGATGCACAAAGGGTGAATAAAACTTTATTTCAAAAATTGATCTGAGTTTTGACAGGACCTTGAAAAAGTGTTACGGCAATGAGAAACATGTCCACAGACACTGTGTTTGTATGGAATAAATAAAATAGTTTAATGTAAACTTCAACTACTAAAGTGCATTTGGAAAGTATTCAGACCCCTTGACTTTCTCCACATTTTGTTTCCCTTTATAGCCTTATTCTAAAATGCATGACTTTTGTTTCCTTCTCATCAATCTACACACAACCACACATAATGACAAAGTAAAAACAGGTTTTTAGAAATTTTTGCAAATATATTAAAATAAACAACTGAAGCATTCAGAGACTTGCCCCGACGCCACTGTTGTGTTGTCTTGGCTGTGTGCTTAGGGTCGTTGTTCTATTGGAAGGTGAACCTTTGTCCCAGTCTGAGATCCTGAGCACCCTGGAGCAGGTTTTTATCAAAGATCTCCCAGTCCCTGCCGCTGAAAAACATCCCCACAGCATGATGCTGCCACCACCGTGCTTCACCATAGGGATGGTTCCAGGTTTCCTCCAGGCCCGATGCTTGGCAGTCAGGCCAAAGAGTTCAATCTCGGTTTCAACAGACCAGAGAATCTTGTTTTTTTTGTTGTTTTTTTTGCAAACTCCAAGTAGGCTGTCGTGCCTATTACTGAGGAGTTGCTTCCGTGTGGTCACTCTACCATAAAGGCCTGATTGGTGGAGTGCTGCAGAGATGGTTGTCATTCTGGAAGGTTCTCCCATCTCAGCAGAGGAACTCTGAAGCTCTGTCAGAGTGACCATTGGGTTCTTGGTCACCCCCCTGCCCAAGGCCCTTGTCCCCCGATTTCTTTTTGGCCGGGCGGCCAGCTCTAGGAAGAGTCTTGGTGGTTCTAAGCTTCTTCCAATTAAGAATGATGGAGGCCACTATGTTCTTCGGGACCTTCAATGCTGGTACCCTTCCTCAGATCTGTGCCTCAACACAATCCTGTCTCATGGCTTTACTGACAATTCCTTCAACCTCATGGCTTGGTTTTTGCTCTAACATGCACTGTCAACTGTGGGACCTTATATAGACAGGTGTGTGTCTTTCCAAATCATGTACAGTCAATTGAATTTACCACAAGTGGACTCCAATCACACAATAGAAACATCTCAAGGATGATCAATGGACACAGGATGCACCTGAGCTCAATTTTGAGTCTCATAGCAAAATGTTTGAATTCTTATTTAAATAAGGTATTTCTGTTTTTTATGTTTAATACATTTGCAAACATTTCTAGAAAACTGTTTTTGCTTTATCATTGTGGTGTATTGTGTGTAGATTGAGTAAAACGTTTAATTGAATCATTTTTAGAATAAGGCTGTAATGTAACAAAATATGGAAAAAGTCAAGGGGTCTGAATACTTTCCGGATGTGCTGTATACAATGTTTATGATTTGTGGACAAACTACAGCAACATATTTTGTTTTTTTATTTAAATAAGTTTGGTTTTTCTAAAGTAAAATGTTATAAATTACCTGAGAATTAATTCCAGACGCTTTTCAGTAATGAGAATTTGGGGAGAGAATTGTGAAAATGATTCCCCCTTCTCATAATTTTTCCGGTTTACTGTCAATTACTTGTGTCAAATACTAGCTTTGATTTATATATAACACAATCAAGCTGAATTGTTGCACCATTGTTGACTACATTAAGTATTCAAACCCCTTGACTTTTTCCACATTTTGTTGTGTTACAAACTTCTTTTAACGATCTACACAAAATACTCTGTAAAATTTCATTTTTGTTATACCTTAATAGTGAATAAAAACACTAATACATATTGATTAGTTAAGTATTCAACCCCCTGAGTTAATGCATGTTTGAATCACCATTTGCAGAGATCAGCTTTAATATTGCAGATAGATTGTGACTTCTATCAATTGAATTGTCTGCATCATTTCCCATCCCCTACATATATATATTTTTTTTAATACGTGAGTCTTTCTGGGTAAGTCTAAGATCTTGGCACACCTGTATGGTGAAATATTTTCCCATTATTCTTTAAAAAAAATCAAGCTCTGTCAAGTTCATTATTGATCATTTCAATTTTCAAGTCTTAACATTTTCATTGAAGTTAAATCAAATCAAATGTATTTATATAGCCCTTCTTACATCAGCTGATATCTCAAAGCGCTGTACAGAAACCCAGCCTAAAACCCCAAACAGCAAGCAATGCAGGTGTAGAAGCACGGTGGTTAGGAAAAACTGCCTAGAAAGGCCAGAACCTAGGAAGAAACCTAGAGAGGAACCAGGCTATGAGGGGTGGACAGCCTCTTCTGGCTGTGCCGGGTGGAGATTATAACAGAACATTGCCAAGATGTTCAAATGTTCATAAATGACCTGCATGGTCAAAAAATAATAATCACAGTAGTTGTCGAGGGTGCAACAAGTCAGAACCTCAGGAGTAACTGTCAGTTGGCTTTTCATAGCCCATCATTGAGAGTATCTCTACTGCTCCTGCTGTCTCTAGAGAGTTGAAAACAGCAGGTCTGGGACAGGTAGCACGTCCGGTGAACAGGTCAGGGTTCCATAGCCACAGGCAGAACAGCTCCAGAGCCTTTCCGTTCACCTTCACACTCCTGGGTCAGACTACACTCAATCATATGACCTACTGAAGAGATGAGTCTTCAGTAAAGACTTAAAGGTTGAGACCAAGTCTGCGTCTCTCACATGGGTAGGCAGACCATTCCATAAGAATGGAGCTCTATAGGAGAAAGCCCTGCCTCCAGCTGTTTGCTTAGAAATTTTAGGGACAATTAGGAGGCATGCGTCTTGTGACCGTAGCGTACGTGTAGGTATGTACGGCAGGACCAGATCGGAAAGATAGGTAGGAGCAAGCCCATATAATGCTTTGTAGGTTAGCTGTAAAACCTTGAAATCAGCCCTTGACTTAACAGGAAGCCAGTGTAGGGAGGCTAGCACTGGAGTAATATGATCAAATTTTGGGGTTCTAGTCAGGATTCTAGCAGCCGTATTTAGCACTAACTGAAGTTTATTTAGTGCTTTATCCGGGTAGCCGGAAGGTAGAGCATTGCAGTAGTCTAACCTAGAAGTAACAAAAGCATGGATACAATTTTCTGCATCATTTTTGGACAGAAAGTTTCTGATTTTTGCAATGTTACGTAGATGGAAAAAAGCTGTCCTTGAAACAGTCTTGATATGTTCGTCAAAAGAGAGATAAGGGGCCAGAGTGACGCCGAGGTCCTTCACCGTTTTTTTTGAGACGACTGTACAACCATCAAGATTAATTGTCAGATTCAACAGAAGATCTCTTTGTTTCTTGGGACCTAGAACAAACATCTCTGTTTTGTCCGAGTTTAAAAGTAGAAAGTTTGCAGCCATCCACTTCCTTATGTCTGAAACACAGGCTTCTAGAGAGGGCAATTTTGGGGCTTCACCATGTTTCATTGAAGTGTACAGCTGTGTGTCATCCGCATAGCAGTGAAAGTTAACATTATGTTTTCTAATGACATCCCCAAGAGGTAAAATATATAGTGAAAACAATAGTGGTCCTAAAACGGAACCTTGAGGAACACCGAAATTTACAGTTGATTTGTCAGAGGACAAACCATTCACAGAGACAAACTGATATCTTTCCGACAGATAAGATCTAAACCAGGCCAGAACTTGTCCGTGTAGACGAATTTGGGTTTCCAATCTCTCCAAAAGAATGTGGTGATCAATGGTATCAAAAGCAGCACTAAGGTCTAGGAGAACGAGGACAGATGCAGAGCCTCGGTCTGACGCCTTTAAAAGGTAATTGACCACCTTCACAAGTTCAGTCTCAGTGCTATGATGGGGTCTAAAACCAGACTGAAACATTTCGTATACATTGTTTGTCTTTAGGAAGGCAGTGAGTTGCTGCGCAACAGCTTTTTCAAAAAAAATTGAGAGGAATGGAAGATTCGATAGGATCGATAGTAGTCCAGCATGCAGCTTGAAGGTTTAGAGGCCATGAATATTTTCATCATTGTATCAAGAGATATAGTACTAAAACACTTGAGTGTCTCTCTTGATCCTAGGTCCTGGCAGAGTTGTGCAGACTCAGAACAACTGAGCTTTGGAGGAAAACGCAGATTTAAAGAGGAGTCCGTAATTTGCTTTCTAATGATCATGATCTTTTCCTCAAAGAAGTTCATGAATTTATTACTGCTAAAGTGAAAGCCATCCTCTCTTGGGGAATGCTGCTTTTTAGTTAGCTTTGCGACAGTATCAAAAATACATTTCAGATTGTTCTTATTTTCCTCAATTAAGTTGGAAAAATAGGATGATCGAGCAGCAGTGAGGGCTCTTCGATACTGCACGGTACTGTCTTTCCAAGCTAGTCGGAAGACTTCCAGGTTGGTGTGGCACCATTTCCGTTCCAATTTTCTGGAAGCTTGCTTCAGAGCTCGGGTATTTTCTGTATACCAGGGAGCTAGTTTCTTATGACAAATGTTTTTAGTTTTTAGGGGTGCAACTGCATCTAGGGTATTGCGCAAGGTTAAATTGAATTCCTCAGTTAGGTGGTTAACTGATTTTTGTTCTCTGACGTCCTTGGGTAGGCAGAGGGAGTCTGGAAGGGCATCAAGGAATCTTTGGGTTGTCTGAGAATTTATAGCACGACTTTTGATGCTCCTTGGTTGGGGTCTGAGCAGATTATTTGCTGCGATTGCAAACGTAATAAAATGGTGGTCCGATAGTCCAGGATTATGAGGAAAAACATTAAGGTCTACAACATTTATTCCATGGGACAAAACTAGGTCCAGAGTATGACTGTGGCAGTGAGTAGGTCCAGAGACATGTTGGACAAAACCCACTGAGTTGATGATGGCTCCGAAAGCCTTTTGGAGTGGGTCTGTGGACTTTTCCATGTAAATATTAAAATCACAAAATTTTTGAATATTATCTGCTATGACTACAAGGTCCGATAGGAATTCAGGGCACTCAATGAGGAACGCTGTATATGGCCCAGGAGGCCTGTAAACAGTAGCTATAAAAAGTGATTGAGTAGGCTGCATAGATTTCATGACTAGAAGCTCAAAAGACGAAAACTTATTTTTATATTTGGTAAATTGAAATTTGCTATCATAAATGTTAGCAACACCTCCGCCTTTGTGGGATGCACGGGGGATATGGTCACTAGTGTAACCTGGGGGTGAGGCCTCATTTAACACAGTAAATTCATCAGGCTTAAGCCATGTTTCAGTCAGGCCAATCACATCAAGATTATGAATAGTGATAAATTCATTGACTATAACTGCCTTTGAAGTAAGGGATCTAACATTAAGTAGCCCTATTTTGAGATGTGGGGTATCACGATCTCTTTCAATAATGGCAGGAATGGAGGAGGTCTTTATTCTAGTGAGATTGCTAAAGTGAACACCGCCATGTTTAGTTTTGCCCAACCTAAGTCAAGGCACAGACACGGTCTCAATGGGGATAGCTGAGCTGACTACACTGACTGTGCTAGTGGCAGACTCCACTAAGCTGGCAGGCTGGCTAACAGCCTGCTGCCTGGCCTGCACCCTATTTCATTGTGGAGCTAGAGCAGTTAGAGCCCTGTCTATGTTGGTAGATAAGATGAGAGCACCCCTGCAGCTAGGATGGAGTCCGTCACTCCTCAGCAGGCCAGGCTGAGGAGTGAGTCCCAGAAAGAGGGCCAATTATGTACAAATTCTATCTTTTGGGAGTGGCAGAAAACAGTTTTCAACCAGCGATTGAGTTGTGAGACTCAAGTCAAAACTGTTACTAGGCCACTCAGGAACATTCCATATGGTCTTGGTAAGCAACTCCAGTGTACATCTTCCTTGTGTTTTAGCTTATTGTCCTGCTGAAATTTGAATTTGTATTTCAAAGCAGACTGAGCCAGGATTTCCTCAAGACTTTTGCCTGTGCTTAGCTTTATTCCATGTATTTATTTCGTAAAAACTCCCTAGTCCTTGCCGATGACAAGCATACCCATAAGATGATGCTGCCACAACCTTGCTTAAAAATAGAATACAAGTCAATTTCCTTGTCTCATTTGACATTAGTTCCTTATTGCAAACATGATGCACGTTTTGGAATATCTGTACTCTGTACAGGCTTTCTTTTCACTCTGCCATTTAGGTTAGTATTTCGCAGCAACTACAATGCGGTTGATCCATGCTCAGTCTTCTGCTTTCAAAGCCAATTCAACTCTGTAACTGTTTTCAAATCACCATTGACCTCATGGTGAAATCCCTCAGCGGTTTTCTTCTCCGGCAACTGAGTCAGGGAGGGATGCCTAGACCTTTGTAATGACTGGGTGTATTGACACACCATCCAAAATGTAATTAATAACTTCGCCACGCTCAAAGGGATATTCAATCTCATCTTTTTTTTTTTTTACCCGTCTACCAATAGGAACCTCCCTGGTCTTAGTTTTAATCTGTGCTTGAAATTCACTCCTCGACTGAGGGACCTAACAGATAATTTTATGTACAGTACCAGTCAAATGTTTGGACACCTACCCATTCAAGGATTCTTCTTTCTTTTTAGTATTTTTTACATTGTAGAATAATAGTGAAGACATCAAAACTATGAAATAACACATGTGGAATTATGTAGTAACCAAATATTTGAGATTCTTCAAATTTGAGATTCTTCAAAGTAGCAACCATTTGCCTTGATGACACACTCTTGGCATTCTCTCAACCAGCTTCGCCTGGAAGGCTTTTCAGACAGTCTTGAAGGAGTTCTCACAAATGCTGAGCAATTTTTGGCTACTTTTCCTTCACTCTGCGGTCCAACTCATCCCAAACCATCTCATTTGGGTTGAGGTCGGGTGATTGTGGAGTCAGCCTAATGCAATAACGTTTTACAAAACATACCATGAGCTCCAGTACAGTTAATTTGACAGTTGATTCTTTCCAGAGGAAGTCTATTTTCCCTGCTGAAAATAAGTAACTGATCCCTGCTCTGCCATGGACTAGTTAGTGCAACAGGATCTATTACAGCGAGCACTCTATTGGTGCGATTGAACGTTTCTGTGTTATTGTTATGACCGATGTCCCAACAAATGTGGACTTCAAGGTTTAGGATGGGAAACTTGCTAGGCCTAAATAACATAATTATTAACCTCTGAGCACTGTAGCACATTTTCTTTGCATTGTTATTGATGATTAGACAATTAGCTGATGTGAGACAAGTGATGCCATCTGCTCATCATTTAAGGGTGCCTAATATTCATTTAAAACTTTAGTGCTGCAACCCATAACACAAACCACACTAGTCACGGCTTTCCCTATCTTGAGTTTGGCCAAAAGCAATCTATCAGTTGTTCTGATGAACTGAAAATGGCTCAAATTCTAGAAGAAAATAGTGCCATCCAGTAGCAAATAAGTAAACTCTTGTTTTTTGCAATTTCACAACATTACAGTATTCGTATGCTGTGTCAAATAGAGAATGTCACCAGTCACCCACATATCCACCAGTAGACCTACCTAGTGTTATTCGGCTTTCACGAGCTGACATGTTTGTTTTTTTCCATGTATTTTCACGGCAATATAGACTTGATGGTTTACGGAGTGGTCTTAGAATGGGGATTGAAAAACGAACGACTTGGCCGTGGTCATGACGAGTGCTGCCCAGTTGCGTCCTTTTCTCATTAACACATTCTTTCTTTGTATACTGCAATTCTACTTTCAGCTGCCATTGTGTACAAGATCATATAATCCTTACTATACATGTAACACAAAATCACAATTTTCCCATGAATGAGAAAAGGAGATATACAGTAGAAAGGGAAGGGAAATGTGATGAGCCATCGGTGGAAGGTTTTTCAAAGGATTCTGAAGGCAACATCTGCCTAATTGAATCCAACGTAGGCATTGGTGGGTGAGGGGTACTTGTTGTGGATGGAGCTGACGACGGAACTTGGTAACACTCTTCATGACCAGAGCCTGACTATCATCTTGCAGTAGAGGGCAATTCATCCACAGTTAATTCACCCATTGCCTTCTGAGAGAGTTCTAGAGAGAAAAGTTTGGTTCCCTAACTCCCAGGGTCAGAGAGAGGTTTCAGAGGAGATTGTCTACAGTATCAGTGCAGTACAGTAGCATTGGCTAGCTAGATGGTGGTTGGTAGGATAAAGTGACTGGATTGGAACAGTAAACTATACAGTAATAACAGAGTAGGTTGGGTGGGTACATTGCAGTTGAGTCAAGTACAGATGTAGGATCTTATTTTAAGCCAGTTTGCTACAACAGGAAAACAATCCTGCAGCAACAGGAAATGTGAATTACTATGTGGATTATAATTAATAGACATACAAGAAGACATACATCCAAGTTGGCCTTAACCGGTTTTGATTACCATTTGTGCGGTGGCTGTGATTAGGTAGCAGGAGCTCTCAGTGGGGTGTCGGCACCAGAGTGGAAACGTTCATGTCCTTTTCGAGCTACAGTGGTAAGGGGCAGAAGTCCGAATTGGGACCGGCGTGCAGCTACAATCTCAGCCTTGTCTGGTCTTGGAACACTGGCTATGTTCTTTGGTGGTCATCTTGGAAGTTGTACATGGGAGAGCAGGTCCTTGTACACCAATGTCGTGTCCTCCTGTCCTTGCAGCACACACTCTACCAGGTCCAACAGGAAGGTCTGTTTTGTTGGCTCGTAAATTTTCTTAGCAACCCAGGATTTGGTTTGTTTTGGAAAACCAATACTGCACCTGGGTGTGCCTAAGAAGAAATAAAACAACAATTAGCCATTTTCCCACATATGCATAAGATGTACACACTAAGTCTGCCAACCACCTCAAGCTCAACCTTGACAAAAGGGAGCTGCTTTTCCTTCTGGGGAAGGCCTTCCCGCTCAAAGATCTCTGCATCACGGTTGACAACTCCACAGTGTCGCCCTCCCAGAGTGCTAAGAACTTTGGCGTGACCCCGGACAACACCTTGTCTTTCTCTGCATACATCAAAGCAGTGACTCGTTCCTTTATGTTCATGCTCTACAACATCCTTAGAGTACAACCCTATCTCACACAGGAAAAGGCCCAGGTCCTAATCCAGGTAACTTGTCATCTCCTGTCTGGACTACTGCAACTCACTGTTGGTTGGGCTCCCCGCTTGTGGGGAACGCTACAGCCCGCCTGGTTTTCAACCTTTCCAAATTCTCCCATGTCACCCCGCTCCTCAGCACACTTGATTGGCTTCCAGTCAAAGCTCGCATTCACTACAAGACCATGGTGCTTGCCTACAGCCTATCCTCAAACTTTACACCCCAACCCACCTCTGGTCTTTTTCCCTCCCACGCAAGGAGGGCAGCGCCCGCTCAGCCTAGTCCAAGCTCTTCTCTGTCCTAGCACCCCAATGGTGGAACCAGCTTGTTCTGGGATTGATTTGCACTTTTCGCACGAGAGTAAGTTCATCTCTAGGAGACAGAACGCGTCTCCTTCCTGAGCAATATGACGTCTGAGTGGTGTAATGGTGTTTATACTTGCGTACTATTGTTTGTACAGATGAACGTGGTACCTTCAGGCGTTTGGAAATGACTCCCAAGGATGAACCAGACTTGTGGAGGTCTCCAATTCTTTTCTGAGGTCTTGGCTGATTTCTTTTGATTTTCCCATGATGTCAAGCAAAGGGGCACTGAGTTTAAAGGTAGGCCTTGAAATACATCCACAGGTACACCTCCAATTGACTCAAATTATGTCAATTAGCCTATCAGAAGCTTCTAAAGCCATGACATCATTTTCTTGAATTTTCCAAACTGTTTAAAGGCATAGTCAACTTAGTGTTTGAAAAACTTCGGACCCACTGGCATTGTGACACAGTGAATTATAAGTGAAATAATCTGTCTGTAAACAATTGTTGGAAAAATGACTTGTGTCATGCACAAAGTAGATGTCCTAACCGACTTGTCAAAACTATAGTTTGTTAACAAGAAATTTGTGGAGTGGTTGAAAACCAAGTTTTAATAACTCCAACCTAAGTCTATGTAAACTTCCGACTTCAACTGTATATCTTTTTCTAAACAGGTGGGGCTCAAAATAGGTGGGGATCTGCCCTGAAGGACAGGTCGCAAAATCCTTGCACGTGAGGTGCAAGATAATTAAAAGCTGATTTACCTGTCGACACCAAAGGAGTCTCCAGAGTTAACCTACCCTGTTAACTGGTTTTATAACTTGTCATTTTAAATCTATAACAGAGATGTTTGATAAGTCAGACGTTAGTGGAGCAGGGCATTGAAAACAAAAAGAGAGTAATGATGTGACTTCAAAGAGGTAAAGAATACAATGATGAGTAATACAACTTGTAACTGGACCTCGCCGAAGAGGGTACCTAAACAAAAGCTACAGGATTCGAATTATACAGGGGATATGTAAAAGCGCCCCAAGCTGTCTAAAATTGCAAACTACATGTTTTGTAGAATTAAATAACAATAGCGAAGCACAAAACAACTTCAGTATTTTTCCTTGCGTCAGTGATGTTCGATACTTTATTATCTAGCTAGCTTCATATCATATCTCTTGCCAATTTCTGCTGGTCCTTGACAGGCGCAGTGACGTCCTTCAATGGTTGGTATAGCTGTTTTCGTCAAATATTTTTTTTACCAAGGATTTGTCTTGTTGTTGGTGGTTTACAGAAGTTGTTATCAGAGAAATGCTAGCTACAAACCCGTTGATCCAACGCAAGAAATCTGTGTCTGGGTGTGTTTATGCGTCTTTGCAGAACAACTAGCCAAGGGAAGTCTGTGAAAAGTTATTGGACTAGCTATGTTTTTTCATTGCATTGTCGCATGTTGGGATTGCACATCTGCAAACCATTTTCATCGATATTCAGCAAATAACTGAACAAAAATTGCTTCAGTGCCCTTGTCGTCACCTGGCTGATCTGAGTGTAAGTGACTGACAACGTAACTAGCTAGCTAGCTATTTAGTACCTGTGCCAGTAGCACGCCCCGTACTTAAGCGCGCACAGTAGCGAGAGGAATGAGGAAGTGCACGCATGCACGCCAATATGCACACCTCGAAAATGATTGCTTGTTTTGAACAAAATGGATTATATCATTGCAGATCCAGTTCGGTATTAACACAATTGAATGTGTACAATGTCTAAAGACCTGCATCACGATACTGAGAGCTTTGTCATTTGTAAAACAATATATTTGGGTGTTTTTGGAGACTTTATTCATGTTTTTGGACACCCTGTAACTCCAGAATAAGGCCCAGGAAGTCAATTGCTGGTGAAATTGCTAAAGTGAAATTGCAAAAAGAAGTATCTGGAACCTTGTATAACATGCCATTTACATCAAACATACAGATTAGGATCCTACATAGTGAAATTCTCCTTTACGTCATATGGAGAGTGGGCTGTAGCGCCTATTACATCAATTTATTTTAAACTGTGTCCATGTTTAAGAAATGCATTGAAGCATGTGCCCGGGTCAAATTTCCAGGTTCTGTTCCCGTACATTTATAAAGTGTAGGTGGTTCTAAGCCCCATTCACCCTCAACCTATCAACTTTTAAATAAAAAGAGTCCCTCTTGCCAATATATTACTTAAACAAAAAACGACTGCACAATTGGCATACTACAATAAATACAACAAAACTTTATAAATCACCAAATAAATATTCCCCAGGGTGGCCTGCAAATATTATGAGAGACTCAATTTTCAATGACAACTGGAAATATCTGCGTATTTCTGCAGGTGTTCGCCACATTGGAAACGAAGAAGGAAAGCAGAGTCAGAGAGACAGGTACTTGGCAGTGTATACAGAGTAATGCAGCTTAAATATATCACCCCAGTTTGCTCCACACAGATGTGCAGCACAGATGTATTACTAAAGCTGAAACATCCCCATTAATATGTCTAGCCATGAAGATGCACCCTTATTATTCTGCTGTCGATCAGAGATTGCAAATAGAAGGAAACAGAAAATGTATCTGTCTCACAATGCAAGGAACTGTCGGCCAAATTCGGTAACCGGAGACCAGAAACTATGCATACCATTGATATGCTTGCCTCTCATTTTCAGGAATATGTCATGGCAACAATGAAAATACTGTAGACAGCTGTATATACTCATGTATGTCGAATAAAATAAAATAATGAGTATATGTGAGCGAAAGAGTGTGAGAGTATGTCTCAGACATTGGGTCTATGATCACTATTCTTATCAACTGTCTAAGTCTACACCTGTTAATAATAATTGCTCTTAGAAAAATGTGTCCCCTTGCCAACACCAGAGAGTTGTGCAACTCAGGGATGAGTTGTGCTGTGTAGGTTCCAAACAGGGGATCAAAAACATGGTGGAAAAATATGCATCTACAGCATGGAACACTTATACAGTTACAGAGTATGTGTGTTTAAGAATTCATACATCCTGGAGCAGCAAATCCAAGAAACAGCTTTAAACATAGGTGTCATACTCAATGCCAGATATAACTTGTCTGTTTTACTTATGCAGCTATTTTTGTATTTTATTTAACCTTTATTTAACTAGGCAAGTCAGTTAATAACAAATTCTTATTTACAATGACGGCCTACCCCGATCAAACCGGATGACGCTATTGGCCAGCAACATGATCAAATTCCTGCAACATCTGTCAAGGAAATTCATTTACTAAATGTTAAACATCGGTCAGGGAAGCCAAGCCAGATCTGCTAGTAAAACCAACAAAAATGCAAAGCTGTAGAAAATACCTTTAGGACATGGAACACTTACTCTGGACAAATCCACAAAAGTCTATAAACGTAATCCTCACAGGAACTGCTGTTCAGGGGTTGTTCTCCTGCTGGTGTTAACACAGACATGCTTTCGTAAGGTTTACCAAAATGTCAGTGTTACACAGTGTAATGAGCCTGTAATTAACATTGCGTTCAATTAAGTTACTCTGTAAAATCTTTGAATATGATGGCGCATATGTTTCTGATTACTTCGGGAAACACAATACCTTTCTCTCGATACTGTACAATTGGATTCAGTTTGCCACTTTGCCACAATTGCAGGCTACAAATAGTGACAACAAAACCTGATTCAGTAAATAATGAATGATTCTGTTAAAACACACATTTCTAAACATATATAGGAAATTGACAGTTCATAGAGAATAATCTGATTAGAGTTTGGAGTGTAGGGGAATATACTATATACTGCATATTTAAATCCATTCTTTCAAAAGAGTTCAAAAGACAAATTATATTGTAAAGGCAACTGTTCTATATTTTTAACATTGTAAATCACTAGAAACCTGTAATCTCACACTACCGTTCAAAAGTTTGGGGTCACTTAGAAATGTCCTTGTTTTTGAAAGAAATGCAATTTTTTTGTCCATTAAAATAACATCAAATTGATCAGAAATACAGGGTAGACATTGTTAATGTTGTAACACCAAACGTGTTTGCTTATTTTTTTCTTTAAGCAATGGCATTTTTCTGGCCACTCTTCCGTAAAGCCCAGCTCTGTGGAGTGTACGGCTTAAAGTGGTCCTATGGACAGATACGCCAATCTCCGCTGTGGAGCTTTGCTGCTCCTTCAGGGTTATCTTTGGTCTCTTTGTTGCCTGTTTGATTAATGCCCTCCTTGCCCGGTCCCTGATTTTTGGTGGGCAGCCCTCTCTTGGCAGGTTTGTTGTGGTGCCATATTCTTTAAATTTTTTAATAATGGATTTAATGGTGCTCCGTGGGATGTTCACAGTTTTGGATATTGTTTTACAACCCAACCCTGATCTGTACTTCTCCACAACTTTGTCCCTGACCTGTTTGGCGAGCTCCTTGGTCTTCATGGTGCCGCTTGCTTGGTGGTGCCCCTTGCTTAGTGGTGTTGCAGACTCTGTGGCCTTTCAGAACAAGTGAGATCATGTAACAGATCATGTGACACTTAGATTGCACACAGGTGACTTTATTTAACTAATTATGTGACTTCTGAAGGCAATTGGTTGCACCAGATCTTTTTTAGGGGCTTCATAGAAATATGTACGCACCACTTTTCCTGAATTTTTATCATTTATAATTTTATAAAGTCATTTTTTTTCATTTCACTTCACCAGTTTAGACTATTTTGTGTATGTCCATTACCTGAAATCCAAAGAAAAATCAATTTAAATTACAGGTTGTAATGCAACAAAATAGGCAAAACACAAAGGGGATGAATACTTTTGCAAGGCACTGTACATATTAACCCCAACATTAAAAAAACACCAAATGTAAATACCATTGTATTTACGCTCTCATCAGTGATAGAGCCAATATCCAATCTATCAGTTGAACCTGCCAAATAGCGCGTTACATTATTCAAACTTGGAAAATTGTTTAAAGTCCAATATTGTTCATTTGGAACTGTCAGATTGTTTTAGCTAGCTACCTAGCTTTGTTCAGTTCAAAGGATGCGGGATGCGATCATAGGATAAGAGCGCCGAACTATGTAGACATTCCCAAATGTGCTCAGCTTACCCCAGGCTATATGTTGAGACAATACACATGTGCAAATTAAGGCTAGGCAAAGCAGCGAGGCCTATGCTGACCCTGTATATTAGAAGTGACTGGACTCAGGAATGGCCTCGGCGTCAACGATTTGAATGGCTTTGAACACCTTTTCCAACACCTTTTCCACCTCAAAGATTTGGCATGGGAATCCAGATCCTCAAAAAGTTATACAGCTGCACCATCAAGAGCATCCTGACCAGTTGCATCACCGCCTGGTATGGCAACTGCTAAGCATCTGACGGTAAGGCACTACCAGGGTAGTGTGTATGGCCCAGTACACCACCGGGGCCAAATTTCCTGACATCCAGGACCAATATACTAGGCGGTGTCAGAGGAAGGCACAAAAAATTGTCAAAGACTCCATTCACCCAGGTCAAAGACTGTTCGCTCTGCTACCGCATGGCAGGTGGTACCGGCACACCAAGCAGCTTCTACCCCCTAGCCATAAGACTACCGAACAATTAATCAAAGAGCCACCCGGACTATTTACATTGACCCCCCTCCCCCACATTGACTAATCTGTACCCACCCACATTGACTCAGTACCGGTACCCACTGTATATAGCCTTGTTATTGTAAATATTTTCTTAACTCTATTTATTGAACTGCATTGTTGGTTCAGGCCTTGTAAGTAAGCATTTCACGGTAAAGTCTACACCTGTTATATTCGGCGCATGTGACAAACAAACTTTGATTTGATTTTGATTTGATGTGAAAAGAGCATGAATTGGGAAAACTCTCCATCTTATTATCATCTGAAATTGTGGAAGCCATCACCCAAGAATCTGCCACATCGAATAAAAATTGTTGTTTGGTTTTTACAGCAACTTTGAGATTCCTTGTGTAATGAAAAGCACTATGTCAAATCAATATATCATTATTATTTATTATTAATAGATCAATTTAGTTGAAATCTCTTGCCAAGACATCACTGGATACAGTGCCTTCGGAAAGTATCCGCACCCCTTTACTTTTTCCACATGTTGTTGTGATACAGCCTGAATTAAAAAAGTATTACATTGAAATGTTTTATCACTGGCCGACACACAATAATCCAGAATGTCAAAGTGTACTTACGTTTTTTTTTACAAATTAATAAAAAATTAAAAGGTGAAATGTCTTGAGTCAATAAGTATTCAAACCCTTTGTTATGGCAAGCCTAAATACGTTCAGGAGTAAAATTGTGCTTAACAAGTCACATAATAAGTTGCATGGACTCTGTGTGCAATTTTTGTGTATAACGTGAGTATTTAATGACTACATAATTTCTCTACCCCACACATACAATGATCTGTAAGGTCCCTCAGTTGAGCAGTGAATTTCAAACACAGATTGAACCACAAGACCAGAGGTTTTCCAGTGCCTCACAAAGAAGGGCATCAATTGGTAGATGGGTAGAAATGTCAAAAGCAGACCTTGGTTATCCCTTTGAGCATGGTGAAGTTATTAATAACACTGTGGATAGTGTATCAATACACCAAGTCACTACAAAAATACAGGCCTCCTTCCTACCTCAGTTGCCGGAGAGGAAGGAAACCACACAGGGATTTCACCATGAGGCCAACGGTGACTTTAAAACTGTTACATATTTTAATGGATGTGATAGGAATAAATTGAGAATGGATCAACAACATTGTAGTTACTCCAAAATACCAATCTAATTGACTGAGTGAAAAGAATCAAAGCCTGTACAGAAAACAAATATTCCAATGCATGCATCCTGTTTGCAACAAGGCACTCAAGAAATACTGCAAAAAATTTAGCAAATTCAATTCACTTTTTGTCCTGAATACAAAGTGTTATGTTTGGGGCAAATCCAATACAACACATTACTGAGTGTCACTCCACATTTTCAAGCATAGTGGTGGCTGCATCATGTTATGGCTTTGCCTGTAATCATTAAGGACTGGAGAGTTTTTCAGTATAAAAAATAAACGCAATGGATGTAAGCACAGGCAAAATCGTAGGGGAAAACCTGGTTAAGTCTGCTTTGCACCAGACACTGAGAGATGAATTCACCTTTCAGCAGGACAATAACCTAAACACAAGGCCAAATCTACACTGGAGTTGTTTACCAAGAAGACAGTGAATGTTCCTGAGTGGCCGAGTTACAGTTTTGAGTCAAATCTTCTTCAAAATCTATGGCAAGAACTAAAAATGGTTGTCTAGCAATAATCAACAACCAATTTGATAGAGCTTGAAGAATTTTGAAAAGAATAATGGGCAAATGTTGCACAATCCAGGTGTGGAAAGCTCTTATAGACTTACCCAGAAAGACTAACAGCTGTAATCACTGCCAAAGGGCTTCAACAAAGTATTGGCTCAGGGGTGTGAATACTTACAGTACCATTCAAAAGTTTGGACACACCTACTCATTGAAAGGTTTTCTTTGTGATTATATTTGAGATTCTTCAAAGTAGCTTTGCCTTGATGACAGCTTTGCACACTCTTGGCATTATCTCATCCAACTTCATGAGGTAGTCACCTGGAATGCATGTCAATTAACAGGTGTGTCTTGTTAAAAATATATTTGTGGAATTTCTTTCCTTCTTAATGCATTTAAGCCAATCAGTTGTGTTGTGACAAGGTAGGGGTGGTATACAGAAGATAGTCCTATTTGGTAAAAAAACAAGTTCATATTATGGCACGAACAGCTCAAATATGCAAAGAGAATTGACAGTCCATCATTACTTTAAGACATGAAGGTCAGTCAATGCGGAAAATGTTAAGAACTTTGAACGTTTCTTCAAGTGCAGTCGCAAAAACCCTCAAGCGTTATGATGAAACTTGCTCTCAGAAAAGGAAGACCCGGAGTTACCAGCCTCAGAAATTGCAGCCCAAATAAAGGCTTCACAGAGTTCAAGTAACAGACACATCTCAACATCAACTGTTCATAGGAGACTGTGTGAATCAGGCCTTCATGATCGAATTGCTACAAAGAAACCATTACTAAGGATACCAATAAGAAGAAGACACTTGCTTTGTCCAAGAAACACAAACAATGGACATTAGACAGGTGAAAATCTGTCCTTTGGTCTGGAGTCCAAATTGGAGATTTTTGGTTCCAACCGCCGTGTCTTTGTGAGACGCGCTGTGGGTGAATGGATGATCTCCACATGTGTATTTCCCACCGTAAAGTATGGAGGAGGTGTCATGGTGTGGTGGTGCTTTGCTGGTGACACTGTCTGTGATTTATTTAGAATTTAAGGCATACTTAACTTCTCTAGGGTAGGGGGCAGCATTGGGAATTTTGGATGAAATGCATGCCCAAATTAAACTGCCTGTTTCTCGGGCCCAGAAGATAGGATATGCATATAACAGGTAGATTTGGATAGAAAACACTCTAAAGTTTCCAAAACTGTTAAAATAGTGTCTGTGAGTATAACAAAACTGATTTGGCAGGCGAAAACCTGAGAAAAGTCTATTCAGTAAGTAGTTATTTTTTTGGTTTTGTAGTTTTCTATTCAATGCCATGACAGTATACATTGACTTAGGACTCAAATTGCAGTTTCTATGCCTTCCACTAGATGTCAACAGTCTTTAGAAATTGTTTCAGTCTTGTATTCTGAAAAATTAGGAAGTAAGAGCAGTCTGAATGAGTGGAGCCTAAAGTGTCACGGATCTTTTTCATGCGCACAACCGAGAGAGTGACTTTCTTGTTTGCATTTTAAATTGACGACGTTATTGGCCGGTTGAAATATTATCAATTATTTAGGCTAAAAACAACCTGAGGTTTGAATATAAACATCGTTTGACATGTTTCTATGAACTTTACGGATACAATTTGGATTTTTTTGTCTTCCTGTATTGACTGCGTTTTTGAGATTTTTGGTATAAAGAGACTTTATCGACCAAAAGGAACATTTATTGAGTAAATGAATGTCTGCTGAATGCAACCATATGAAGATCATCAAAGGTAAGGGATTCATTTTATCTCTATTTCTAAATTGTGTAACTGTTCTACCTGGCTGGCTACTGTTTGTAATGATTTGTCTAGTGGGCTATGTTCTCAAATAATCGTAAGGTACGCTTTCGCCGTAAAGCATTTTAAAAATCTGACACCGTGGTTGGATTCACAAGAAGTTAATCTTTAAACCTATGTAAAATATGTTTTGTTTTCTGAATTTTTATAATGAGTATTTCTGTATTTGAATTTGGCGCCCAGCAGTTTCACTGGCTGTTGAAGAGGTGGGACGCTAACGTCTCACCTACCCAAGAGAGGTTAATCAGCATGGCTAGCACAGTATTCTGCAGCGATATGCCATCCCATCTGGTTTGGGCTTAGTGGAACGATCATTTGTTTTTCAACAGGACAATCACCCAACACACCTTGAGGCTGTGTAATGGCTATTTTACCAAGAAGGAGAGTGATGGAGTGCTGCAGCAGGTGACCTGATGCAGCAGTCAACCAAATTGAGATCATTTGGGATGAGTCAGACCACAGAGTGAAGGAAAAGCAGACAACAAGTGCTCAGCATATGTGGGAACTCCTTCAAGACTGTTGGAAAAGCATTCCAGGTGAAGCTGGTTAAGAGAATACCAAGAGTGTGCAAAGCTGTCAATAAGGCAACGGGTGGCTATTTGAAGAATCTCAAATATAAAATATATTCTTATTTGTTTAACACTTTTTTGGTTACTACATGATTCCAGATGTGTTATTTCATAGTTGTGATGTCTTCACTATTATTCTACAATATAGAAAATAGTACAAATAAATAAAAACCCTCGAATGACTCAGTGTTCTAAAACTTTCGAGTGTTAAACAATCTGTTAACTCAAAATATTTAACTCAAACTCTGTAGGATTTCAGGCTGAACTATAAAACCAAGACCTCAGATGAGTCTTTCGTCCATTGCTACCTGCAGCCACAGGACTCCACCACCATGTCCTCATACTGTTTGTAGACCACGTTATTGGCCGAGTCAATGTAGAGGATACTGATTGGGCTGAGGCGAGTAGGCACGCAGCAGGTGGGCGGAGTCGAGTCGGGGTCCATGGAGTTCATGAGCGTCTGGATGATGGCGTGGTTGGTGGGCTCGAGATGCGAGCGAATAGGGAAGTCACAAACCCCGTCGCAGTGGTAGGCCTCATACTCTAGTGGGGCGATGATCCAATCGTCCCAGCCCATCTCCTTGAAGTTGACGTGCAGCTGCTTCCTGTGGCAACGAGGCTTGGGGTTCTTGGCTAGCTTCTTGCCGCGGTTGGTTGGAGCTCGGCGCATGCGCCGCTGAGTGAACAGGTATTCGTACACAGTCTTGTTGTCGTGGCCCGACCGAGCTTTGATCTCGTTGTAGAACAAGTCATTTTTCTTGGTGCGCCCGAACATGAGGAAAAAGGCCTTCTCTTTGGTTTGCCTGCCCGGACGACTGAAGCCCAGTGCCCTGAGGTCCACGGGGCTTCCCCGTTCTAAACCCTCCAGCTCAAAGCAAAGCTGGACGGTGTTCTTGAAATTCTTGAATAGTTTCCAAATGTCAAACACTTCCCATTTGGGCGAATTGTGGTCCTTGATGGTTTGAGTTTGGAGCAGTGTAGCTTTCTGCTTACCTGCTACACAAGTGAACAGCTTCAGGCAGAAAACTCTGTCAGTGGAAAGTGCTTTGTGTGGATCAGCCAGTCTTTTCCTGAGTATATGCAGCTCGGCACCCAGTAACCCCTCCTTCTCCAGGGAACTGATGTTGAAGTAATACTTCTGTCTTCTCAGCTGGGGAATACGGGCATCTGTAAAAGAAGATAACAGAGTCAAGGGCAAGAATAACCATCATATTGACATGTTTCTTTACATGTTAATGTAGCTTCTCAGGTAAGACACAGGTGGTAAGAGTTATGTGTAATTTTTTCTTTGGTGAGGGAAAGCGTGGCCATATAAAAATTAAAGGCAGCATTTTCTTCCAGGCACATTATGCGTTTGAAATTACATTAAAACCAGACATTTGCAGACTACATACCACATTGAACTGTAAACAGACCATTATTATGGACCTGCAGCTGTTTATGAGTGGATCTACCACCACGTCATATGGCATTTGCTAAGAGTGGACCAAACAAAACCTGGACAACACAAAATATATTGAGAAAGGGTAGAGTGACTTGCAGATTTAGGAGCCCAACCAGAGATAAAAACACATCTGAAACTGAGAATTTAAGGAAGAGGAGGAGAGGAGGAGAAAGAGGTGATGGGGAAAAAGAAGAAGTGTGTACTGTTTTACAGATGAAAAAATGTAATGTCTGGCAAGGGATCAGTTACAACTTCTTAGTCATACAAAGGGGAAGGTCACCAACCTGTTATACAGATAAAGGGCAAAATTAAAGTACATTAATTGCTTGAAATGTAAACCTTTAGCAGCTAGAAATATAAGCATAAACATTATTTTAAAGAGCTTTAAACAGCAAATACATTATTTTTTGTTTACACTTTAAATAACTGAGGGAATTTTTAATTCTACTAGGCAAGTCAGTTAAGAACAAATTCTTATTTGTTAAATAAGCGTGTTAACTGCCTTGTTCAGAGTTTTACCTTGTCAGCTCGGGGATTTGATCTTGCAACCTTTCGGTTACTAATCTAATGCTCTAACCACTAGGCTACCTGCCACCCCAATCATGACTATGCACATGGCTACTGACAGTGTGACAGACCCAAAACCAAGAGTTTTAAAAACTATTATGTCAAACACCAAGAGACCTTTTGACTTCAGCTTCAAGTTTGCTTCGACTTTAGCTTGACCTTACCTCTTACATAAAGAGGTTGGTTTGATGAGCATAGGCCTACAGCTCCACTGTCTCTTGGATATGTTTAATTGATCAACGTAACAAAATGCTACAATTAAAGATAAGTAAGCATATTCAGAATTGATTATAATGATTATATTTTCTTTGGCAAAGGTGAACAGTTACTTTTATTGGACCACTTATCCATAATTGATAAGCCTTATTTTGACTTTGCAAGCAGTAAAGCAGATTTTTGTGTATTATGAGACACCACTGTTATCATGTTTGTATAACTCATTGTTTATATGGCATCAAAAGTTTACCTTGTCCTTTATCCACAAAGCTTGTGATGGTGTTGGCCATGCCAGCCTCGTGCAGCACACTAGTGTTCACCCCTCCTGTGGATAGTGACCAATACAGTGACAACATGTAGTCATGCGGAGTTACCAATAGGAGCTTTGGAGAGTATCTGCCGTTAAGTTTGCCCGTTGCTTTGCCACTCATTTGGGCCAACCGAGCGATGTGCTTTTGCACGTCAACCTCCTTTTGTTGTCCAGTTCGAGCTGATGTTGCAGCTCTGGGGACAGTGTTTCCTTTGCTCTGTCCAGGCCTGCCTGAGCCTTTGCCTGTTTGCATGCTCAACGCCACGGGAACAGGCGCAGCTGCTGCTTTAGTAGCATCCCCGCCGGGTGCCCAATAGCGCACAGCCTCCTTGGGCCCCAAATTGACAGCTCCGCGAGCACGGCTGACCGTTACGCTGTGCGGTGATGACACTAATGTCACAGCTTTCGCTTTGGCTGCCTCGCCCTTTATCAGCGGGGGTCCTGTTCTAATGCGCGTGATCCTCGCAGCACTTAGAGACTTCCAACCCCCTGCGCCGTAGTTTCCTACCGTCGACCTGGCAGTTGAGCCAATTCCCGGGTTGGCTCCTTCACCTGCTCCGCCTGTGTGCTCCTTGCCTCCGCTCTCGGGTGCGCACTCTGCAATGCCGGTATGGCTCAGTGACGCTGGGATAAAGTCCAGGTATAAGAGAGTCCAACACCCCAATAAAAGAGGGACACTTTCCAGTACTTTCATCCTCTGATCTTCCTTTGAATTTTAGCCAGGGAGAAACGCGCACAGGCTTTTCCCGTTTGAAATAAGTAAACATGAACAAGTTTGGAAATGTGAAAATGTGGACTAGAAGTTAGTGTTCTATGGTAAATTACACTATGCAAACCGTTACTCCCAGAGCCGCTATTCAGTACCATAGTGATGCAAATGTCCTGTTGCTGGTCTTGCTTTCCAATATGCAGTAGATGTCCGACAAGGTTTGCATTGAGAGGAGAAAACTTGACTTCGCTTGAACTCCAACTATTCTGCTCGATATCTTGTAAGAGACTTGTTTAAATCCCATTTTTTCCAAGAGGGGAGAATGGCGTAATGCTGCCACAGTTTTTTCCCCTCAAAGTTTGAACCCCATCCAATGAAAATAGTTCACACACAGAAACCTGCAGGTGCTCTGAAAATCTACAAACCTGAACTAAGGAATTGGAAAAGGAATTCCAACGCAAACCAGTTTAATTACTCTATGATGTCATGCTGTCTAAACCAATTTAAGTGCAATATTTATTCTCAAATCTTCTATGCTCTTCCCACCACTATGAGTCATACTCTACATAAAAAGTCACTAAAACACAAAGCTTTGCATTATGTCATTTAAAATGACCGTTTACTCAAGCTCCTAACATCTTTAAACAGTGGGGTTGGATGAGTGATGAGGGCAGAAAAGAGGGCAGACTAGATAGGAAAGATGCTTGGGAACTTGTATTACTTGAGCTAAATAAATTATGCAACACCATTAATCTCACTGTTTCTGTTGATAAACCACTTATAATGGATTTTTTTTGTTGCTGATACATCTGTTTACATGACAAAAAGAGGATTTGCAGCTCATTCTTTTATACTACTTATTCCCCCCACAAAATTGTGACTGCTAGCAAAAAGCTCATAGTTTGTATTGTGCATTTTATTTATAGATCACATACAATGGATATTGTTTCCATAGTGTTTCTTTATAGGATATAATGTAGGCCGCATTAAAGCTTCCATATTTCAAATATTTAGGGCCTTATTCAATAAAACGTATTGCTATTGCTATGTAGATGTATAACTAATACAAAATCCATCTTGGACTGCAAGTGTAACGGAGGTGTTCCTTATAACCATGCTTGTATGATGAATAACCTTGCCTGAGATATGGATTTGTGTTTTCTCCTTGAGCCAATGCCTTTAGTTTAGTGGGCTAATAACGTCTTGCCGTACTCAAACAAACCGGGTTCAAAACTGAGGTGGTCACACAAGAACCTTATGGATTCATGTTTACAGGGTGAAACCAAAATAAACGTAATTACATATCACAAGTATAGTAGTTGCCTGGGAATAAGCCTCTTATTCCAGAAACCCTCCTAACTGGTTTTGATTGAATAGGGGGCTTCGTTTATTCAATACTTTATAATGCCAAGGCAAGCCAACATCTCTGGCTAAGACTGTGCTTTACAAATAATTAGATGCCAAAACCAGGGTTAAATTTTGAAAATTGGCAGGCAGATGTGTCTCAAGTGGTTTGAAATAGGAGCTAGTGTTTTTGTATGTTTGAGCATTCTTCCTCTACCTGTAGAACTCTCCCACTCTGTATAGGCCGGGTATGTATGAAAATGTATGTGGGGCATTGAATAAAGTGACCGTATTGGTCACATGCACATGGTTAGCAGATGTTAAATCGAGTGTAGCGAAATGCTTGTGCTTCTTGTTCCGACCATTCAGTAATATCTAACAAGTAATCCAACAATTTCACAACAATTACCTTTTACACACAAGTGTAAAGGAATTAATAATAATATGTAGATAAAAAATATATGGATGAGTGATGGCCGAACAGCATAGGCAAGATGCAGTAGATGGTGTAGAGTAAAGTATATACATATGAGATGAGAAATGTAGGGTATGTAAACATTATATAAAGTGGCATTGTTTAAAGTGATACATTTATTACATACAATTTTTTTATTATTAAAGTGGCTAGAGATTTGAGTCAGTATGTTGGCAGCAGCCACTCAATGTTAGTGATGGCTGTTTAATAATAGTCTGATGGCCTTGAGACAGAAGCTGTTTTTCAGACTCTCAGTCCCAGCATTGATGCACCTGTACTGACCTCGCCTTCTGGATGATAGCGGGGTGAACAGGCAGTGGCTCGGGTGGTTGTTGTCCTTGATGATCTTTATGGCCTTCCTGTGACATCGGGTGGTGTAGGTGTCCTGGAGGGCAGGTAGTTTGCACCCGGTGATGCGTTGTGCAGACCTCACTACCCTCTGAAGAGCCTTACGGTTGTGGGCGGAGCAGTTGCCGTACCAGGCGGTGATACAGCCCAACAGGATGCTCTCGATTGTGCATCTGTAAAAGTTTGTGAGTGTTTTTGGTTACAAGCCAAATTTATTTAGCCTCCTGAGGTTGAAGAGGTGCTGTTGCGCCTTCTTCACCACGCTGTCTGTGTGGGTGGACCATTTCAGTTTGTCTGTGATGTGTACGCCCGAGCAACTTAAAACTTTCCACCTTCTCCACTACTGTCCTGTCAATGTGGATAGGGGGGTGCTCCCTCTGCTGTTTCCTGAAGTCCACGGTCATTGCACATCAACTTTATGATCCCTTCTAATGAGTACTGCTTTAGTTTTATTTTGTGACAAAACATTTTTAAATGAAAGATTCATCCCATTTTGATTGTTCAAAAAATATGTAACATTCTAAATGGATGAGTGTTTATGAGTCTGCAGTGTTAGTTGTTTCAGAGACTTTTCATAATGGCCAAATCACCATTTTAGTCAATCATTTCAGAATTTGTGTATAATTTTGAAAAGACTGGAAATATAATTAGACGTGTGATAATGTATTTTAACGTCTTTACTTTTCCATGTGTATAGTGAGCTATGCTGTCCGTATTACCTAATATTGCTTCCATTTAATTCTAAGGCAATTATGGGACATGTCAAAACCATTTATTCTAATTTCAGGATAGCAATTTGTCTCTTATTAACATGGCTAAATACAATCCTAACAATGTCTCAATCCAGGATACAATGGGGGAGAATAGGAAGAGGGCCCAGGCTGCATACCAATGGTTTGATGATCCTCTTCCGTCCAAGTATTATTAACAACTCCACAGAGGGCCCTACTTGAACTCCTCAGGTTGTGACTCCAACCCTGGAGCATTGAAGTAGCTGTGCCAGAGACAGTAGATAAGGAATCCAAGAAGTATCCTGAAGGTTAGCCTGAAGGTTTAAGTTCAGGACACAGAGACATACATGTAAACACACTCACGGGTGGGATGAAAACCGCAGTGCTTTGCCACCCCTTTGAAAATAAAGGTGTGCACAGCACATTTTGAGTCCAACTGTCATGGATGTATTCTGTTCTCAGGATGTTTGAAAAAGCACAGAGGAAATTTGTCTCAGCTTGTGGTTTACCTCATACTACACTGGCTTGCAGTAGCAAGAGAACATTGCTTTTGTGTGAATATGCCACTGTGCTTGTGCTAGCCATTGCCATGTGACGGTAATAATAACTTTGATGGGGTAAATGTGTACACTACTATTGAGACAGGACGACTTTCAAAAACCACAGAAAAATCTCTGTCATAAACGTGGCCTAATAAAATAAAGAGTCCATTTGTTACCAACTAGCTTACATAACTTTGGGTCGGTGCTTGGAGACTTGTATGTTACTCTGAATAACTTTCCATTTCAAATATTACTCAGCGAAAAACATGATGTTCAAAATGTCAGGACTGTGGAACACTGCAATATTCGGCACGTTGTAAGAATGACCTACTGTACAATCAATCAAATGTATTCATAAAATCTCTTTCTACATCAGCCGATGTCACAAAGTGCTGTACAGAAACCCAGCCTAAAACCCCAAACAGCAAGCAATGCAGATGCAAGAAGCACAGTGGCTAAGAAAAACATAGCCTAAATGGGCATTAACTCTCTTTTACAAGGTAACAATTAACATATTTACAGTGCTATCTAGTTGAACATAAGCTTAATTGTCTGTGCCCTAACCCCATCTGTATAACATTTGGTTGCAGATTTTATCCTGTGCTTTGTGGTGAGCCCTTAATTGACAAAAAGTTGAGCAAAAGCAGTTTAAAACAAATGCACCAGTGCCCCCTTTAGGCTATATCCTGTCTCATTGTGTAACAAATTGAGAACATGCAATCCAGGAGGAAGGTCTAAAAGGTTCCATGTGGACAGAATATCATGCCAATCACTGGTACTTTGCGTTTATTAGTTGCATACTGTCAGAGAATGTCCATCAAAGTATCCTTATTGCCGGGTAACGATATCATTTTTCTGGAGTATTGAAAATGGAAATAATGACAACCTCCATATATGGTTCTTAAAACTAGACCTGACCTTCAAGGAGAACAGGATCAACTATTTCACTAAGTAAGTCTGGATTTGGCTGCCTGGAAAATTTCAACTGCAGTCATTTTGCCTGGATTTATTTGGTTATCCTGAGTGAACATATATTACAGCTTCAGGTCCTTGTGGCTTTACTCCAATGGCTGACCTGGTCGCACCCAACTCCCTAACACACCCGCTTATAGATAATGAGCGTGGCTTGTTTAAACTCCGTTAAATGTGCAGCCATGCTTTGAGCCTGACGGCGAGAAGAAAGAGACTTCTATACCCGGGCCAATGCCTTTCCACCTGAGCTGCAGGTGTTTGCTTTTCGTGCCTGTGGCTTTGAGTGGTCAGGCTCCATTCATTTTACATTTGGGACGGAAATGTTTACCTTTTCCAAAATGTCTAATGCTTGCCAGGAAAAGGTAGTTTGATGAAGTGTTTGATAATTGCAACCTATTGATTTCTACATGAATCTTTGACTTTGTGAAACAGTATTGTAAGTATTATATCAGGGGGTAGGCTAAAATATACTGATAGATAACAAATACGATGTTATATGAGAGTGCATTAAAAGAGAAAATGCTATTTTGCATTGCTAAGATATCAACAATGATAATAATAAATTATTCTACTCCTATTCCTATTTGAGTCCTATTCCAGTATAATGCACATTTGAATCCATGCACTGAATGAAGCAACGCTTACAATATGAAAAATATATTACATATTTTATCAATTCAAATATGCTTTCTTGGTGCATGGGGAAAATAGTTACTTACCCCCAGAAATCCAGTTGAGTTCAGTAAACACATGGGACTAGGGAATTCAACTCAACACGCTAAATGTAGATGTTAAAGTACAGTGCCTTCAGAAAGTATTCATACCCCTTGATTTGTTCGACATTTTGTTGTGTTACACCCTGAATTCAAACTGGATTAAATATTATTTTGTCACCCATCTAAACACAATACTCCGTAAAGACGAAATGAGAAGATGCTTTTAGAAATTTTAGCAAATGTATTGAAAATGAAATACAGAAATATCTTATTTACATAAGTAATCACACCCCTGAGTCACTATATGTTAGAATCACCTTGGGCAACAATGACAGCTGTGTCTTCTGGGTAAGTCTCTAAGTGCTTTGCACATGTGGATTGTACAATAACATTTTTATAATAAAAAAAAAAAAGTTCTAATTGTTGATCATTGCTAGACAACCATTTTCAAGTCTTGCCATAGATATTCAAGCATATTTAAGTCAAAGCTCTATTTCATTTTATTTTTTATCCTGAAAAAAATCCCCAGTCCTTAACGGTTACAAGCATACCCATAACATGATGCATCCACCACTATGCTTCTAAATAGAGAGTGGTACTCAGTGGTACTCAGTAATGTGTTGTATTGGATTTGCCCCAAAAATATCACTTCGTATTTAGGACAAAAAATTAATTGCTTTGCCACATTTTTTACAGTATTACTTTAGTGCCTTGTTGCAAACACGATGAATGTTTTGGAATATATTTACTAAGCTAACATATTGTATTGTTTTAAGATGGATCATTTAGATATTTGATTTTGAATTTTAGGACCCCTTTAAAACGTATTGTCAATAGGGGGCGCTGTTTTTACATTGGAAAAAATCGTGCCCAATTTAAACGGCCTCGTACTCTATTCTAGATCATACAATATGCATATTATTATTACTATTGGATAGAAAACACTCTCAAGTTTCTAAAACTGTTTGAATTATATCTGTGGGTAAAACAGAACTCATTTGGCAGCAAACTTCCATACAGGAAGTGAAAAATCTGAAAACGAGGCTCTGTTTCAGGGCCTGCCTATTCAACTGGCTTTTATTTATCGATATACATGCACTTCATACGCCTTCCACTAGATGTCAACAGGCAGTGGAAGGTGGAATGGGGTGTCTAGCTTGATGTGAGGCCGAATAAGAGCTTTTGGAGTGACAGGTCCGCCCTATTGGCAGTATTTAGCCGCGCACCAGGGAACCCCACATTGTCTTCTGAAATGCGTTAGGTATACACGACGAAATGCTCCGTCTTGGAATTTATTGGATACATATGAGAAAAACATCATAAAGATGGATTTTCAACCGAGTTTGACCAGTTTATTCGACGTTTATTGTGACTTTTGGAATTTTTCGTTCCATGCGCCAAGAGTTGATGGACATGTGCGCGCCACAATGCTAGCCAAAGTTGCTAATTCGACAGAAGAAATGGACATTCTAAAACAAAACAACAATTTATTGTTGAACTAGGACTCCTTGCACTACATTCTGATGGAAGATCATCAAAGGTAAGAGAATATTTATGATGTCATTTCGTATTTTTGTGGAATATGTTGGCTCCAACATGGCGGAGAATGACTGGGCGCTGTCTCAGAATATTGCATGCTGTACTTTGTACTAAAGTTATTTTTTTAAATCTAACACAGCGGTTGCATTAAGAACCAGTGTATCTTTCATTTGCTGTACAACATGTATTTTTTAGCAAAGTTTATGATGAGTTTTTTGGTTAGATTACGTGACTGTCCAAAATTTCTCCGGACAATTTGGTGCATTATGGTATAACATGATGTTATAAGACTGTCATCTGATGAAGTTGTTCAAAGGTTAGTGATTCATTTTATCTCTATTTGTGGGTTTTGTGAAAGCTATGTTTGCGGTGAAAACATGGCGTTGTGTGTTTGGCTATTGTGGTGAGCTAACATAAATATATTTTGTGTTTTCGCTGTAAAACATTTTAAAAATCGGACATGTTGGCTGGATTCACAAGATGTTTATCTTTCATTTGCTATATTGGACTTGTGATTTCATGAAATTATATTATATGATATCCCTGTGGCGCAAGGCTAGGCTATGCTAGTCAGCGTTTCTGATGAGGAGGATCCCGGATCCGGGAGGGTGAATCGGTAGAGGTTATTAATAGAAAGTTACTCAAGTAAAAGTAAAAGTCATCCAGTAAAATACTACTTCAGAAAAGTCTAAAAGTATTTGGTTCTAAATATAATTAAGTATCAAAAGTAAATGTAATAGCTAAAATATTCTTAAGTATCAAAAGTACAAGTATAAATCATTTCAAATTCCTTCTATTAAGCAAAGCAGGCCGCACCATTTTCTTGTTTGTAAAATTGATGGATAGCCAGGGGCACACTCCAACACTCAGACATCATTTAAAAAAGATACATTTGTGTTTAGTGAGTCCACCAGATCAGAGGCAGAAGTGATCCATGTGTTGTCTTGATAAGTGCATGACCATTGGACCATTTTCCTATTCTGCTAAGCATAAAAAATGTAAGGAGTACTTTTGGGTGTCAGGTAAAATGTACAAAGTAAAAAGTATATTATTTTCTTTAGGAATGTAGTGAAGTAAAAGTAAAAGTAGGCAAAAATATAAATAGTCAAGTAAAGCAGAGATACCTCAAAAACCTACTTAAGTAGTACTTTAATGTATTTTTACTTAAGTACTTTAAACTGCTGTCTGTCACCCATACTACATTGTTTTGATTTTATATTTCGGCTTCCTAAAACACACAGGATTGAAGGACAGAGGTACTAACGCTCCGCTTCCAATTAATTAGTAGAATAATCAGCTAATGGGAGTGGAAGATATTATTTTTTAACAAACTATATTTTCTGTATCAACTGGCAGCTCTAATACATACTATTTGCAAGTTGTTGATCTCTAGTTAGTTTTATCACTATCACTATCCTACTGATCTTTTGGGCAATAGGCTACTTCCTGACCTTACCATTTTGCAGGTAGACCCTGTAGCACTACTCTGTTGGGTGTGTCATGGCCCCAGAAGTTATACTGGCCTTCATAGCCCTCTCATTCAGTCTTTCTGTCCACTGTTTCCCCCCATCTCCTCTCCCTCCTAACTGCACATGGCCCTCATATTACTTGACGTGCGGACATCAAGGTTTATTTTTGTGAGGATACATTTTCAAGTATTCTCTGCCAGAGACAATATTATGTTGGAAATATACAGGTATTAACTGTTAGATTTAAGATGATAAAATAAACCCAAGTGCTAGGCATTGGCACGGTCAAACAGAGTGGAGATTGTGCGTACCGCCCTACTAATGAAACATACGAGGGAAGCTCAATCACTAATAATTACTCCCACACCCCTCTATTTCAGGTGATTTGCACCCCTTCATTTATCTTCCACTCAATGCAACATTCATTTCAAGATAGTTTCCCGCACTGTGACACTTAGTGCCTCTAAACAGATGCTTGAACTGAAGTATTTTTTTATCATTTTTTTTTCATATGGTTCCAGATTAACTGTATGCTGTATAGTTTCCTGCATAATTCTGAAAATCAAATGAAGAAATCAAGCAAGAAAACAGTAAATAAATGTTGTTCTTGAAAAAAACAAGTCATCCTATTTTGTTTTATGAACGCCGAACAGTTCAAGCGTTATCTTTACAAGCGCTGATAATGTGCTATGTAAAAAGGGGAGATATCTAAAACAAACCCATTTTTACCGGTGGTCTAAGTACTTAAGTACAAATACTTAAATGCACTACTTAAGTCGTTTTTGGGAGTATCTGTTCTTTACTTTACTATTTATATTTTTGGTAATTTTTACTTTGACTTCACTACATTCCTAAAGAAAATGATGTACTTTCTACTCCATACATTTTCCCTGACACCCAAAAGCACTCGTTACATTATGATAGAAAAATGTACACACAAAAGAACATCCCTGGTCATCCCTATTGCCTCTGATCTGGAGGACTCACTAAACACAAATGCTTCATTTGAAAGTTATGTGTTGGAGTGTGCCACTGGCTATCAGTAAATGTAAAAAAAAAAAAAAAAGTGATGCTGTCTGGTTTGCTTATTATAAGGAAGTTGAAATGATTTATACTTTTACTTTGATACTTGAGTACATTTTAGCAATTCCATTTACTTTTGATACTTAAGTATATTTGAAATCAAATACTTTTACACTTTTACTAAAGTAGTATTTTACTGGGTGACTTTCACTTTTACTTGAGTCATTTTCTATTAAGGCATCTTTACTTTTACTCAAGTATGACAATTGAGTAATTTTTCCACCACTGATTTTTACCACCTCCAAAATCCCTGACCTGGGGTGGCAGGTAGGCTAGAGGTTAGAAACAGGCCAGCAGTCGGTCTCTGGTTAAAATTCAGAGTCCGATGGGGACATCTTGTGGGTTGTGAGCTGGCAACAAGATTGTTACTGGAATCAGTATCCTAGATGCCATCGCCTGCCATTGCGCCCTTGAGCAAGGCACTTAACCCCTAACTCTGCTCCGGGGGCAGCGCACTTTTACTGACTCTGGGTTCAAACAAAGCAAAGAAGAATTTCAGTCTTCTTCAAAACCTTCCCACGAGAATTTGGATCACTTCCATTTCAATAGAACATCCCTGGTCATCCCTATTGCCTCTGATCTGGAGGACTTACTAAACACAAATGCTGTGTTGGAGTGTTGGAGTGTACCCCTGGCTATCAGACTGTTCCATTTTGAATAGGACAGCAATTTATTTCTTGAGTGGACTAGAATTAACATAGAATTCGCCACGACACTGCTTGACTTATGCAATACACATATGCATTGATAGAACATTTCTTGATAATGAATCTTAAATGTGAATGAATGTATAACTCTGCTATCAGTGCTCATTTGCTACTGTATTAGGGAATTATTAATTCAGGTGCATAGTGCCATCTTCTGGATTGTAGGAGAATTTACTCCCCAATCTCACAATAAAACATGAACATTTGGTGTTATGTGTATTGTGTGATATTAAAAATCTCTCAGATGCTTCAATAATTGGATAATGATTTATTTTAGGCAACCGTCCACTATCTGGTATTTACTTAGAAATGACACGGTAAAGTGGTTGATAACTACCAATAATAACTTCTTAGTTTCTTTGGTGAACAAGCACCATTACCTATTAGTAGCCTACCAGATGGCAGCCAGTTCTTCAAAGAACCAAAAAGTACCCCCTACTGTCATACAAAGTTTAAGTAAATAGGCAACAACACCAGCTGATACAGGACTGTATCTGTCTCTAAGCCATGGTTTGGTCTTGGTCGCTGATCAAAAGAGATGAGTCAAAAAAAGAGTCTGATCTTTACCAGCCATTGTGTAACCTTCACACAGACGTGCACAATTGTGCACACAGTGGACAGAATCAGCAAGTTTCATTAAAAAGTTACACTACCAATAACTCACAATTTATATTTTGTATTTATTTCAGATCCCCATTAGCTTCTGCCAAGACAGCAGCTACTCTTCCTGGGTTCCAAACAAGATTAAGGCTATTACTTACTAAATACAACAGTACATCACACAACACTACCACAATATATCTACAATACACAATCCATAATACCGCAATATAACAATATTACAATATACGTGTGTGTAGAGTGCGTGTGTTAGTATGTGTGTGTGTCTCCCCACAGTCCATGCTGTTCCATAAAGTGTAGCTCTATCTTTTTTTTTTGTGGGGGGGGGGGGGGGTCTGATTTCACTGCTTGAGTTACTTGATATGGAAAACAGTTCCATGTTGCCATGTCTCTATGTAGTACTATGCGTTTCCCATAGTCTGTTCTGGACTTGGGGAATGTAAAAGAGACCTCTGGTGGCCATGGCTTGTGGGGTATGCATGGATGTCTGAGCTGTGTGCTAGTTGTTTAAACATGTCATTACCTCTCACAAAGACAAGTATTGATGCAGTTAATCACTCCTCTACTTTGAGCCAGGAGAGAAGAATACCAGAAAGCAACCTGGAACCAAAATATCCAAACACTCTTAGATAACTTTCTGGATACCACATTCACTCACAGTAAAGAAGGCATCAATCTAGCAGTACAAAACATCAACTATATATTCAGGCAAACGGCAAAAGAAGCACAATTGAAATTGATAAAAAACAAAACAAAAAAGATCACAGATGACAACTGGTTTGATGCAGATTGTAAAATTATAAGAAAAAAAATTAGAACACTATCCAACCAAAAGTACAGAGACCCAAATAATGGTGAATTACGCCTTCATTACTGTGAGACTTTAAAACTCTATAAACGTACACTCAGAACCAAAAAAGCCCAGTACAACAGAAAGCAGCTGATGCTAATTGAGGAGTCCATAAACACAAACAACTTCTGGCAAAATTGGAAAAAATTCAAGAAATCTAAACAAGAGGAATTAGCGATACAAAATGGTGACATATGGACAACCCATTTTAAAACACTCTACAACACTGTTCAAATTGACACAAACGCAGAACAACGCCAAATTCATGAGAAGTTGAATGGATTAGAAAAAGCTATAAAGGACAACCAAAATCCACTGGACTCCCCAATTACTGACCAGGAGCTCTATAAGAAACTTCAGGCTCTCAAATTTAAAAAGGCATGCGGACCTGATGGCATCCTAAATGAGATGCTCAAACTCACTAGTGCAAAATTTCAATTGGCCATATTAAAACTGTTTAATTTGATCCTGAGTGTAGGTTATTTCCCTGACATCTGGAATCAAGGACTCATAACCCCAATCTTTAAAAACGGAGACAAATTTGACCCTAACAATTACAGAGGCATTTGTGTGAACAGTAACCTGGGGAAGGTTTTCTGTAGTATTATAAATGTAAGAGTTCTAAACTTCCTTAATAAGCACAATGTCTTGAGTAAAAGCCAAATTGGATTTATACCAAAACATCGCACGACCGATCATATTTACACCCTACACACCCTGATAGGTAAACATGTCCACCAAAATAATACCAAAATATACGCTTGCTTTATCGACTTCCAAAAAGCATTTGATTCTATTTGGCACACAGGACTGTTCTACAAAGTTATTGAAAGTGGTGTAGGGGGTAAAACATATGACATAATTAAATCAATGTATACTGGCAATACGTGCAGCATTAAAATTGGCAAGAAAAGAACAGAATTCTTTAACCAGGGGCGGGGCCTTCGTCAGGGTTGTAATCTGAGCCCTGCACTCTTCAATATTTACATCAACGAATTGGCCACTATTCTAGATAAATCCTCAGCCCCTGGTGTTAGTCTCCATAATTCAGAGGTTAAATGCCTACTCTTCGCAGATGACCTATGCCTGTTGTCACCCACAGCACATGGCCTACAGCAGAGCCTGGATCTGCTAGAGCAGTACTGCCAGACCTGGGCCCTGGCAGTAAACCCCAAAAAGACTAAAATAATGATTTTCCAGAGAAGATCCAGATCTCAGGGAATTAGACCAAAGTTCTCAATCGGTACAAAATATATAGAGTACTGCACACACTACAATTACTTAGGTTTAAAAATAAGCTCAACTGGACACCTTAATGAGGCAGTGAATGAACTGAGAGAGAAAGCACGCAGGGCATTCTACGCAATTAAAAAGCAAATTCAAATTGAAATACCTATTAAAATCTGGCTAAAACTAATTGAATATGTCATTGAACCAATTGCACTTTATGGCAGCGAGGTGTGGGGTCCACTTGCAAAACAAGATTTCATCAAATGGGACAAACATCCCATTGAAACCCTGCATGCAGAGTTCTGTAAGATTCTCCTACATGCCCAGAGGAAAACTACAAACAATGCATGCAGGGCAGAATTAGGCAAATATCCACTAATAATAAAAACTCAAAAAAGAGCAATTAAGTTTTGGAAACATCTAAAATACAGTGACCCCCTCTCATATCACTACCAAGCCCTGCAATACCAAGAGCTGAGCAAAGAAAAGAGTCCCCTCATCCAGCTGGTCCTGGGGCTGAGTTCACAAACCTGTTCTACTAACACACTGAAGCCTCAGGACCAGAACATCCGATCAATCAGAATAAACCAAATTACAACACAGTCAAAACAAAACTACATTGCTTGTTGGGAAACACAAGCACAAGCACAGAGCAAAATGCAGTGCTATCTGGCCCTAAATCGACAGTACACCGTGGCTAACTATTTGACTATGGTTACTGATCAAAACCTTAGAAAAACCTTGACAAAGTACAGGCTCAGTGAGCACAGCCTTGCCATTGAGAAGGGTAGACACAGGAAAACCTGGCTCCCTGTAGAGGAAAGGCTGTGCAACCACTGCACAACAGCAGAACTTGAGACGGAGCTGCATTTCCTGACAAAATGTCAAAAATATAAAACAATTAGAGAGTGTCATTTCCCCAAATTTGAAACTCTTATTCAAGGTTTCAAAGACCTCTCTGATGAGGATAGGCTACCCGTCCTGTTGGGGGAGGACGCAGAGAGCTGTGGGTTGGCAGCGCACTACATTGCTGCCTGCCATAAGTTGAGGGACAGTGTCTGACAGACCAATCAACCTGCACATGTACTCTACTGTATGTTTATTGTTATTGTTGAATGTATGGTTATATTGACACTTAGTTATTGTTGTTACTGTTGTCCCGTTGACCATTTTGATTCTCATTTTTATATTGTAAATAAGCTTTGGCAATATGTACATTGTTACGTCATGCCAATAAAGCAAATTGAATTGAATTGAATTGATTGACATAGATGTTAGCTATGCTATGCTGCTCTGTTCTGGGGCAACTTTAATTTGCCTATGTCCCTCTTTGTGGCACTTGACCATATGACTGGGCACTAGCCCAGGTGCGACAAATCTAGGGCTTAGCGATGTCAAGAAAGCAGAGCAGTGCTTTATTATGGACAGACCTCTCATCTTAGCTACCGTTGCATCAATATGATTTGACCATGACAGTTTACAATCCAGGGTTACACCAAGCAGTTTACTCTTCTCAACTTGCTCAATTTCCACATTATTCATTACAATTTAGTTGAGGTTTAGGGTTTAGTGAATGGTTTTTCCCAAATACAATGCTTGTAGTTTTTGAAATATTTAGGACTAGCTTATTTCTTGCCACCCATTCTAAAACGGACTGCAGGCCTTTGTTAAGTGTTATAGTGATTTAACTTGCTGTGGTCTGGTGGTGGTCCGCTTGTCATCAATACCTGGAGTTGGTCTTGAGAAGAGCCGACCGGACTCTCTTCCAGGTATGGCGACAGCAGCGGACAAACATCTGGGCCGAGGGTATGCCGACCTCTTCCTCTTGCTCCGGGAAGAGCGGGGGCTGATAACCCAGGGAACACCCGAAAGGCGAGAGCCCAGTAGCAGAGCAGGGGAGGGTGTTGTGGGCGTATTCAACCCACATAAGTTTCTGGCAGCAGCTGGTTGGATTGGAGGAGACAAGTCGTCTCCAGGTCTAGATTGGCTCGCTCCTACTGGCCGTTGGACTGAGGGTGTAACCCGGAAGACAGGCTGGCCGATGACCCAATGAGAGTGCAGAACTCCTTCAAGAACCGGGATGAGAACTGAGGACCCCGGTCGGAGACCATGTCCACCGGGAGTCCATGGATCCGGAAGACGTGCTGCACCATGAGCTGGACTGTCTCTTTGGCAGAGCGTGGCATGGGGAGAGAAATGAAGTGGGCAGCTTTGGAGAACCGGTCCACTACTGTCAGGATGGTGGTGTTGCCATCAGACCGGGGGAGACCCGTGACGAAGTCCAGTGATATGTGAGACTAGGGATGGTGAGGGACAGGGAATGGTTGAAGGAGACCAGCCTGAGCTTGTCAAAGAGTCTTGTTCTGTGCACATATCGTGCAAGGGGTGATGAACGCGGAGATGCCTGGGACCATGGTAGGCCACCAAAAGCGTTGCCGCACAAAGGCCAGGGTTCGATAGGAGCCCAGGTGGCAGGTAAGCCTGGAGGAGTGGGCCCACTCCAGGGTCGATGGGCGCACAGCATCAGGAACAAATATCCAGTTATCTGGGCCCCCCCTCTCCTGGTCTCGGGGTCCGAGGGTGTAGCCACGGGGCTATAGCGGCGTGACAGCACATCCGGCTTGATATTCTTCGATCCCGAGATATTCCAGGTTCTTGTGATCCGTCCACTCAATGAACGGATGTTCTGCCCCCTCCAGTTTCTCCACTCCTTCAACGCCATCTTCACCACAAGAAGCTCACGATTCCCCACATCGTAATTCCTCTCCGTGGTGTTGAGGTGATGGGAGAAGAAGGTGCAGGGATGTAACTTGAGGTCCAGGGCAGAATGCTGGGGCAGGACAGATGGAATTTGCATTTCTCTGCTTTCACTAAAAGCTGGTTCCCCATGAGGCCCTGGAGAACGTGTTCTTGGGCTGAGTGGGAGAAAATTAGGATGTTTGGAGCGGCTTGAAGGCCGAGGCGATGAGTGGTAGTAGGTAACGGTT
This sequence comes from Salvelinus fontinalis, assembly GCF_029448725.1. Taxonomy (NCBI): domain Eukaryota; kingdom Metazoa; phylum Chordata; class Actinopteri; order Salmoniformes; family Salmonidae; genus Salvelinus; species Salvelinus fontinalis. Next base: position 1,372,272 of record NC_074682.1, on the reverse strand, counting down.
CTTCACCGTGATGTCATTGAGGCCCCGGTAGTCGATGCACGGGCGCCGGCGGGGGAGGTAGAAGGATGCAGCTAGGGAGTCCTTGATGTAGGTCTCCATAGCCTTGGTCTCTGGACACAACAGAGTACAGTCGTCCCAGGGGAGGTGTGGTGCCTGGTCGATCCCGCAGTCATAGGGTTGGTGCGGAGGAAGTGAAGTGGCCCGGGCGTTACTGAAAACCCCAACTTCCAAGCCCACCAGAAGACGTCCCGGGGTAGGCTGCACTGACTTCAAGACAATGGGAGTGGCAGAATGGGCTCCAGCCCATGGTGGCACCAGCAGTCCATTCAATGAGGGGATTGTGTCGCTGGAGCCAAGAGAATCCCAATACCACGGGAACCTGAGGAGACTTAATTAATTAGCATGAATTGGATAGGCTCACTGTGGTTCCCTGACACTCGTAGGTTGATTGGAGTGGTATTGTGGGTGACATGGCCTATAGAGTGCCCTTCCAGCACTCTAACGTCCATGTGAATGGAAAGGGGCTGAGTGGGGATGCCCAGCCTGGACGCCAGGGTAGCATCCATAAAACTCATCGGCCCCAGAGTCGATGAGTACATGGAGAGATTTCAACTGGTTCCCACACAGCAGGATGGCATGGAAAGAGGTGCGAGTAAGAGGAGAGGAAAAGTTCTCCGTATGGCCCACCAGAGTACTCGCCCCTACCGGTGAGCCTGGTCTTTTAGTGGACAGGAGGATACGAAATTACCAGTAGTTCCACAATACAGACAACTCTTCATGTGAAGACGGTGTAGACATTCGGCGGGGGACAGCATGGCTCTGCCTAGTTGCATCGGCTCGGGAAAAGGTGAATTGGCAGAATTCTGAGACATTCGGGGGAACTCGGGTGGCCTCTGGTCCTCTCAGCAACGGAGACGTCAGGGACTTCCGGGATGACTCAGAGGCGAGGTGGAATCCTTGGGCGGGCGAGTGGAATCGGACCTCCTCTCCTTCCTACGTTCCGGTAGCCGCCCATCGATCGATCCGGATGGTTAAGGCAATGAGCGAGTCGAGATCTGTCGGTAGTTCCCGGGCTGCTAGTTTGTCCTTAAATTCCTCTGATAATCTGTGCAGGAACGTGTCGAACAGCGATTCCATGCACTCTCAGCTGCCAACGTGCGGAAATCCACTGCATAGTCTGCCACACTGCGGGAGTCCTGCCGAAGCTAGAGTAACTTCCGGGCAGCCTACTAACAGCCGGGTTACTGGGGGGCTGGGAGGTTACCGTTATGGTACGCTGCCTGACAGAAAACCTATGGAATTGCTCCAGTAATGTGTTCAATGCGCAGTCATGGAGTTCGTTCAAGGTCTGGAACCATTCCATAAGACCACGAAGCAACTCCTTGTGCCTTCCAATGGTGGCTCCTTGGGAGGAGATACAAGACATTACTAGGCTGCTTCCTACCGTTTTAGGTCAGAACACTGGGGCTGTCGCTGTCGTAATCCATGTGGGATAAATAAACTGGATTTTATAGAACTGATTGCAACTCTGAAAGACTCCAATAAAGTCCAACTATTTCAGGCCCAGTGCCATCACTGAGCAGTGGCAGCAAAAGATTCAGTAGATTTCTGGCACTACATGACTGGCTACGAGTCTAGTAATGCTCTGTTGGAGTTACTTTTGTAGATAACTTTGACACTTTTTGGTAACAGAAGATGTTCTACAGAGAGGATGGGGTTCATCCAAATCATCTTAGCCCATATTAATATATGTAGCCTTAGAAATAAGGTTCATGAAATCAATAACTTGCTAACATCAAATAACATTCATATATTAGCAATTTCTGAGACTCACTTAGATAATTAATTTGATGATACAGCAGTAGCAATACAAGGACATAATATAGAAGAGACAAGAGTGTTACGGTCGTCCTCCTCCTCTTCATCCGAAGAGGAGGAACATGGATTGAACCAAGGCGCAGCGTTTTGGAATGACATGATTTATTAAACAAAAACGAGGACGAAACGAAAACACTTGAATAAATTACAAAACAAATAAACGGTGTAGACAGACCTAGACGACGAACTTACATAAAACATGAAGAACGCACGAATAGAGAAAATAGGCTACACAAATGAACGATGAACAAACAAACCGAAACAGTCCCGCGTGGTGTACAGACACAGACACAGGAGACAACCACCCACAACGAACACTGTGAAAACACCTACCTAAATATGACTCTTAATTAGAGGAACGCAAAACACCTGCCTCTAATTAAGAGCCATACCAGGCAACCCATAAACCAACATAGAAACAGAAAACATAAAATGCCCACCCAAACTCACGTCCTGACCAACTAACACATACAACAAACTAACAGAAATAGGTCAGGAACGTGACATAACCCCCCCCATAAGGTGCGAACTCCGGGCGCACCAGCACAAAGTTTAGGGGAGGGTCTGGGTGGGCATCTGACCACGGTGGTGGCTCAGGCTCCGGGCGAGGTCCCCACCCCACCATAGTCAATCCCAGCTTCCATTTCCCCCTATGAATGTCCACCCTCATCTTACCCCCACTAAATCCTTTTGGTAACATCGACAACAGGGGCAGCACCGGGACAGAGGGATAGCTCAGGACAGAGGGATAGCTCAAGACAGAGGGATAGCTCAAGACAGAGGGATAGATCAGGATAGAGAGGTAGCTCAGGATAGAGAGGTAGCTCAGGATAGAGGGGCAACTCCGGACTGAAAGGCAGCTCCGGACAGAGAGACAGCTCTGGACTGAGGGGCAGTTCTGGGTAAATAGCCGCTCTGGGCTAAGGGACAGCTCAAGACTGGCTGACGGCTCTGGACGCTCATGGCTGGCTGACGGCTCTCGACGCTCATGGCTGGCTGACGGCTCTGGCCGCTCATGGCTCGCTGACGGCTCTGGCCGCTCATGGCTCGCTGACGGCTCTGGCCGCTCATGGCTCGCTGACGGCTCTGGACGCTCATGGCTCGCTGACGGCTCTGGACGCTCATGGCTCGCTGACGGCTCTGGACGCTCATGGCTCGCTGGCGGCTCTGGCAGATCCTGTCTGGTTGGCGGCTCTGGCAGATCCTGTCTGGTTGGCGGCTCTGGCAGATCCTGTCTGGTTGGCGGCTCTGGCAGATCCTGTCTGGTTGGCGGCTCTGGCAGATCCTGTCTGGTTGGCAGCTCTGGCAGATCCTGTCTGGTTGGCGGCTCTGGCAGATCCTGACTGACGACTGGCTCTAGCGGCTCCTGACTGACTATCGGCTCTGACGGCTCGGGACAGACGGGCGGCTCTAATGGCTCGGGACAGACGGATGGCTCAGATGGCGCTGGGGAGACGGATGGCTCAGACGGCGCTGGGGAGACGGATGGCTCAGACGGCGCTGAGGAGACGGATGGCTCAGATGGCGCTGGGGAGACGGATGGCTCAGATGGCGCTGGGAGACGGATGGCTCAGACTGCTCCTGTCTGGCGGAAGGCTCTGGCTGCTCCTGTCTGGCGGAAGGCTCTGTAGGCTCATGGCAGACGGACAGCTTTGCAGGCTCATGGCAGACAGGCAGTTCATGCGCCCTTGGGCAGACGGCAGATTCTGGCCGGCTGAGACGCACTGTAGGCTTGGTGCGTGGTGCCGGAACTGGAGGCACCTGACTGAGGACACGCACTTCAAGCCTAGTGCGGGGAGCAGGGACAGGGCACACTGACCTCTCGAAGCGCACTATATGCCTGGTGCGTGGTACCGGACTGAGGGCACGCACCTCAGGACGAGTGTGGGGAGAAACAGTGTGCACAGGACTTAGGAGACGCACAGGTGACTTAGTGCGCGGTGCCGGAACTGGAGGCACTGGGCTGAAGACACGCATCATAGGGAGAGTGCGTGGAGGAGGAACAGGGCTCTGAAAACGCACTGGAAGCCTGGTGCGTAATGTAGGCACTGGTGGTACTGGGCTGGGGCGGGGAGGTAGTGCCGGAAATACCGGACCGTGCAAGCGTACTGGCTCTCTTGAGCACCGAGCCTGCCCAACCTTACCTGGTTGAATGCTCCCCGTCGCCCGACCAGTGCTGGGAGATGGAATAACCCGCACCGGCCTATGTAGGCGAACCGGGGACACCATGCGTAAGGCTGGTGCCATGTAAGCCGGCCCAAGGAGACGTACTGGTGGCCAGATATGTAGGGCCGGCTTCATGACATTTGGCTCAATGCCCAATCTAGCCCTACCAGTGCGGGGAAGTGGAATAACCCGCACTGGGCTATGCACACGTACAGGAGACACCGTGCGCTCTACTGCGTAACACGGTGTCTGCCCGTACTCCCGCTCTCCACGGTTAGCCTGGGAAGTGGGCGCAGGTCTCCTACCTGCCCTTGGGCCACTACCTCTTAGCCCCCCCCAAGAAATTTTTGGGTGGTACTCACGGGCTTTTCGGGCTTCCGTGCTAGACGCGTTCCTACATATCTCCGGTCTTGATCTTGATTCTCCGGCTTCCAGCCTTGTTTCCGTGCTACCTCCTCATATCGCCGCCTCTCTGCTTTCGCTGCCTCCAGCTCAGCTTTGGGACGGCGATATTCTCCTGGCTGTGCCCATGGACCTCTCCCGTCCAATATTTCCTCCCATGTCCATTCCTGTTTGGTGTTCCACTGCTCGAATTCCCGCCGCTTGGTTCTGGATAGGTGGGTGGTTCTGTTACGAAACTCTAGTTCCTCCTCGGACAAGGAGAGGAGAGAGGGATCGGAAGACCAACTTGCAGCGAGGTATGTAGACATAAATGAATTTATTGGACACGAACTATACTTGAAATAATACAAAATAACAAACAACGTAGACAGACGAACTTACATAAAACATGAAGAATGCACGAATAGAGAAAATAGGCTACACAAATGAACGATGAACAAACAAACCGAAACAGTCCCGCGTGGTGTACAGACACAGACACAGGAGACAACCACCCACAACGAACACTGTGAAAACACCTACCTAAATATGACTCTTAATTAGAGGAACGCAAAACACCTGCCTCTAATTAAGAGCCATACCAGGCAACCCATAAACCAACATAGAAACAGAAAACATAGAATGCCCACCCAAACTCACGTCCTGACCAACTAACACATACAACAAACTAACAGAAATAGGTCAGGAACGTGACAAAGAGAAGAGACAGAAGAGACAGAAATCCTTATGGGGGAGGTGTTTCTATATATATTTAGAGTCATATCCCTGTAATGCTTAGAGAAGATCTTAAGGGGACCTGAATATTGACTGGCTTTCATCAAGCTGTCAGCTCAAGAGGAAGCTTCTCACTGTAACCAGTGCATGTAATCTGGTTCAGGTTATTAATCAACCTACCAGGGTGTTTACAAACACTACAGGGACAAGATTATCCACATGTATCAATCACATTTTTACGAATACTGTAAAGCTGTATCCGTATCCATTGGGTGCAGTGATCACAATATAGTGGCTATATCCAGGAAAGCCAAAGTTCCAAAAGTTGGGCCTAAAATACTGTATAAGAGATCATACAAAAGATTTTGCTGTGACTCTTACGTGGATGTTAAAAATATTTATTGTTCTGATGTGATTAATAAGGAGCATCCAGACGCTGCACTTTATGAATTTATGAAATTGCTTCTACCAATTATTGATAAAAATGCTAATGTTAAGAAATTGACTGTTAATACTGTTAAGGCTCCATGGATTGATGAGAAATTGAAAAACGTTATAGTTGAAAGAGATGGAGCAAAAGGTGGGGCTAATAAGTCTGGCTGCACATCTGACTGGCTGACTTGCTGCTAATTGAGAAATGATGTAACTAAACTCAACAAAAATAAGAAGAAACTGTATTATGAAGCCAAGATCAATGAAAAAAAGAATGATGGAAAAAACATTGGAGTACTTTAAAATAAGTGTTGGGCAGAAAGACAAATTCAACTCCATCTTTCATCGGATCAGACAACTTATTCATCAAAAAACCATTTGATGTTGCCAATTATTTTAATGATTACTTCATTGGCAAAGTGGGCAAACTTAGGCAGAAAATGCCAACAACAAAAAATGAGCCATTGTATTCATGCATAAAAAAACGAATAATGAAAGAAAAGCATTGCAAGTTAGAATTCTTTAAGCTATTGTTGGAGAGGTGGAAAAAGTTATTGTTATCGATCAATAATGACAAACCTCCAGGCATTGACAACTTTAAATGGAAAGCTACTGAGGATGGTAGCTGACTCTATAGCCACTCCTGTCTGTCATATCTTTCACCTGAGCCGAGAGGAAAGTCTTTGTCCTCAGGCCTGGAGGGAAGCCAAAGTAATTCCACTACCCAGAAGCGGAAAAGAGGCCTGGTTCTACTGGTTCTAACAGCAGAAATAAACTCAGCAAAAAAAGAAACATCCTCTCACTGTCAACTGCGTTTATTTTCAGCAAACTTAACATGTGTAAATATTTGCATGAACATGACAAGATTCAACAACTGAGACATAAACTGAACAAGTTCCACAGACATGTGACCTATATAAATTGAATAATTGTCTCCCTGAACAAAGGGGGGGTCAAAATCAAAAGTAAGTCAGTATCTGGTGTGGCCACCAGCTGAATTAAGTACTGCAGTGCATCTCCTCCTCATGGACTGCACCAGATTTGCCAGTTCTTGCTGTGAGTTGTTACCCTACTCTTCCACCAATGCAAATGCAAGTTACCGGACATTTCTGGGGGGAATGGCCCTAGCCCTCACCCTCCAATCCAACAGGTCCCAGACGTGCTCAATGGGATTGAGATCCGGGCTCTTCGCTGGCCATGGCAGAACACTAACATTCCTGTCTCGCAGGAAATCACACACAGAACGAGCAGTATTGCTGGTGGCATTGTCATGCTAGAGGGTCATGTCAGGATGAGCCTGCAGGAAGGGTACCACATGAGGGAGGAGGATGTCTTCCCTGTAACGTACAGCGTTGAAATTGCCTGCAATGACAACAAGCTCAGTCCGATGATCCTGTGACACACCGCCCCAGACCATGACGGACCCTCCACCTCCAAATCGATCCCGCTCCAGAGTACAGGCCTCAGTGTAACGCTCATTCCTTTGACGCTAAACGCGAATCCGACCATCACCCCTGGTGAGACAAAACAGCGACTCAAGTGAAGAGCATTTTTTGCCAGTCCTGTCTGGTCCAGCGACGGTGGGTTTGTGCCCATAGGCGACATTGTTGCCGGTGATGTCTGGTGAGGACCTGCCTTACAACAGGCCTACAAGCCCTCGGTCCAGCCTCTCTCAGCCTATTGCAGACAGTCTGAGCACTGATGGAGGGATTGTGCGTTCCTGGTGTAACTCGGGCAGTTGTTGTTGCAATCCTGTACCTCTCCCGCAGGTGTGATGTTCAGATGTACCGATCCTGTGCAGGTGTTGTTACACGTGGTCTGCAACTGCGAAGATGATCAGCTGTCCATCTTGTCTCCCTGTAGCGCTGTCTTAGGCGTCTCACAGTACGGACATTGCAATTTATTACCCTGGCCACATCTGCAGTCCTCATGCAACCTTGCAGCATGCCTAAGGCACATTCACACAGATGAGTAGGGACCCTGGGCATCTCTTTTGGTGTTTTTCAGAGTGAGTAGAAAGGCCTCTTTAGTGTCCGAAGTTTTCATAACTGTGACCTTATTTGCCTACCGTCTGTAAGCTGTGTCTTAACGACCGTTCCACGGGTGCATGTTCATTAATTGTTTATGGTTCATTGAACAAGCATGGGAAACAGCGTTTAAATCCTTTACAATGAAGATCTTTGAAGTTATTTGGACTTTTACGAATTGTCTTTGAAAGACAGGGTCCTGAAAAGGGATGTTTCTTTCTTTGTGTAGTTTATAAGCTTGCTGCCAGTTAAACACGTTAAACATGTAAAGTGTGGTGTTCCGCATGGCAGCTCTCTAGGCCCTCTACTCTTTTCTATTTTTGCCAATGACCTGCCACTGGCATTAAACAAAGCATGTGTGTCCATGTATGCTGATGATTCAACCATATGCATCAGCAATCACAGCTAATGGAGTCACTGAAACCCTTAACAAAGAGTCACAGTCTGTTTTACAATGGGTGGCCAGTAATAAAATGTTTCTGAACATATCTAAAACTAAGAACATTGTGTTTGGTACAAATCATTCCCTAAGTTCTAGACCTCAGCTGAATCTGGTAATGAATGGTGTGGCTGTTGAACAAGTTGATACTAAATTACTTGGCGTTACCTTAGACTGTAAACGGTCATGGTCGTTTACCTCAGTCTGCATTTTCTCTGGCTTTTGGCCAAGTGAGACAGAAGCGTCCCGCCTAAACTCAGATTTTTGGATATAAATATGAACTTTACCGAACAAAACATACATGTATTGTGTAACATGAAGTCCTATGAGTGTCATCTGATGAAGATCATCAAAGGTTAGTGATTAATTTTATCTCTATTTCTGCTTTTTGTTACTCCTCTCTTTGGCTGGAAAAATGGCTGTGTTATTCTGTGAATAGGCACTCACCTAACATAATCGTTTGGTTTGCTTTCGTCGTAAAGCCTTTTTGAAATCGGACACTGTGGCTGGATTTACAACAAGTGTATATTTAAAATGGAAATACATATCAAATACATGTATGTTTAAGGAATTTTAATTATGGGATTTCTGTTGTTTTGAATTTGGCGCCCTGCAGTTTCACTGGCTGTTGAAGACGTGGGACGTTACTGTCTCACGTACCCTAAAACGTAAAACCATTTTTTTCTCTTATAGTGACGCCATTCTGTTTTTATTGATATCAGCTCTTTGATCCTCTCATCCAGCTGGGCGTCTGACAACAGTGAGTAGAACCTGAAAAGCTGGAAATGACTAAATACAAAAATAACACAAAAAGATACATCAATCAGGAATGTGATCAAATCTAGAGAGGACGTAGAGATCTCCGTCTTGTGTTACAATTGCTTTATTCAATTACGATAACTTACCTCATGCGCTTCTTGACCACAGAGTGTGACACATTGAGAACATCTGCCATTTGTCTGATGGTCATATGACAATCTATGAGGAACTCCAGCTGCTCCTTGGTGATGTGATACCGCCTTCCCTCAAGGCGCTTGATAGGATACTGAAATAAAAAATACAATAGAGAATTAATAAAAAAATACACTCCTAAAAACTTTAGGTTAAAAGACCATATGGAATTTAGGAACAGCATTATAGGCCAACCACATGTTTTTTTCATTGACTGACTTGACACAGAAGACGTAACACAGGACAAGTAAAATTATACAATCTCAGCCTTCGCAAAATAAATTTTGAAATCCATGTTATTCAATTATTGCACCCACACTGCTTGCGCGCGCCAACGAGCGTCTGCGACACCAAGGGCTAAAATAGATGTAGTTCCTATTTCGGACGCAGATTGCGCCGCAAGTCCTGCCTCTCCCATCTCCTCATTGGTTTATAGAAGCAGGTACTCACGTGCCATCTCCTCATTGGTTTATAGAAGTAGGTACCCACGTGCCATCTCCTCATTGGTTATACCCACGTGGGTGATAGAAAGACAACTGTTTTGCCGGTAGTCGTGGTAATACAATGAAAGTTTAGATGCGATCACCATGTAATTTAAACGATGAAAAAGCCTGGAAGGAGGAGAGATGACTAGAAACGATTCGGTTGGCCATTTTATGTGTGGATTAACCTTTTGTCAATAGGGGGAGCAGTTAGCATTTATTTTTCTGGGTGTTGCCAAATTAAACTGCCTCGTACTCAATTCTTGCTCGTACAATATGCATATTATTAATTCTATTGGATAGAAAACACTCTCTAGTTTCATAAACCGTTGGAATTATGTCTGTGGGTGACCCAGAACTCTTTCTACAGCGAAATCCATGACAGGTACTGCGAAGGTCTGAGAGCGAAGCTCTGGTCTCAGATCAGTTTTAAAGGTCTGTGTGTATCCTATGGAACGACATGAACTGCACCCGCCTTCCCCTGGATGTCAGTAACCAATGAGAAGTGGAATGGGCTTGCTACGTAGCTCTCAGAGGTTATAAAAGGCCCAGGAGTGAGGGTAGCCTTCTTTTCGACGCTGACCATTACGCAGAAAGGGACCTCAGGATGCCATTTTCAAACGCTCAGTTATCAACGTTAGATGTATCCGTCTGTAATTTAATTCGATATAGGTGTTAGAAACATCATAACGAAGCTATTTTAAACCGAGTTATATCAGATTATGCGAGTATATTGCTATTTTTCGGAATTTCCTCAGTATTGCGTCTTGAGGATTTGGACACGTTGGGGCAAAATAGCTATTGTTAGCTATTGTTAGCTGCTATATCAGAAGTTGAATGCAACGTTTTACAACCAAGCAACGATTCTTTTGGACAAAGGACCACTTGGCCAAGATTCTGATGGAAGCTCGTCGAAAAGTAAGAGCTATTTATGATGTTATTCCGTTTTTATGTGGAAAAATGTAAACTCAATAATGGCGATTAGTGACGCCATTATTGCGGCACTAGTCTGGCTGTAACGCACACTGTATGTCTAGTAACGTTAATTTTAAAAAATCTAACTCAGCGGTTGCATTAATAACTAATGCATCTTTCATTTCATGTCCAACCTGTATTTTTTTAGTCAAGTTTATGAATAGTTTTCGATAAAAATAGTTGTATTTTCAAAATGGCGCCGGGCAGATTGCTTGAGTAGTTGGACACTATTTCCATTGTGTAAGCACGATTTGTGCCTCTAAATATGCACATTTTCGATCAAACTCTATATGGATTCTGTAATATGATGTTACAGGAGTGTCATCGGAAGAATTCTGAGAAGGTTAGTGAAAAAATTTATGTACTTTGGTGATGATAACGCTATAGCCCATTTTGCCTTGAATCAATGCTCGGGTAACGTTTGCAAATGTGGTATGCTAATATAACGATTTATTGTGTTTTCGCTGTAAGACACTTTGAAAATCTGAAATATTGTCTGAATTCACAAGATCTGTGTCTTTCCATTGCTGTGAGCTGTGTATTTTTAAGAAATGTTTTATGATGAGTAAATTGGTCATACACGTTGTTCTCTGTAGTAATTCTAGTCGCTTTGGGGAGATTTGTGATGGTGGCTGCAATTGCAAACTATGATTTATACCTGAAATATGCACATTTTTCTAACAAAACCTATGCTATACAATAAATATGTTATCAGACTGTCATCTGATGAGGTTTTTTCTTGGTTAGTGGTTATCAATATCTTTATTTGGCCGAATTGGTGATAGCACCTGATGGAGTAAGAAACTGATGGAGTTAGAAAAGTGGTGTCTTTTGCTAACGGGGTTAGCTAATAGATTTACATATTTTGTCTTCCCTGTAAAACATTTTAAAAATCTGAAATGGTGGCTTTATTCACAAGATCTGTATCTTTCATTTGGTGTCTTGGACTTGTGATTTAATGATATTTAGATGCTACTATTTAATTGTGACGCTATGCTAGCGATGCTAATCAGTGTGGGGGGGGGGTGGGGGGTGATCCCGGATCCGGGTTTCTGAGGGGGTAAAAGTTAATTGTCGGAGTAGAGATCCTTGTGCATTTCAGGTAAAATAACAACTCAATGTTTATATCCCAGGACAAATTAGCTAGTAACAGCAAGCTAGCTAAATAGGACAAATTAACGTTAGCTAGCAAGTGCAAGCTAACTAGCTAAATTACCATACATGTTTAATGCTTTTCGACCTGTCCCCAAATTAATGTCATTGGTTCAGAGTTTGTTTTGATATTTTAACCTGCGTGTCGTGATCGCGTTTGGTGTGGGGGGGAAAAATACATTTATGCACGATAGCACACGAACGCGCACAGCCGGTTTGGGCAAGGTGTTACGTTAGCTAGCTAACGCCGTTGGTAGTTAGGTAACGTTCGTGTTATATTATGTAGTTACTTTTTTTGCAGCTGTTACACGACTCACTCTTAACACCTACGTTAGATAGCTAGCTAACATTAAGTTAACTTTACCTGGCTATTGATGGTTGATGTCCATCTCTTCTGTCCGTGAGCAGCAGTCTAGTGCAATCAGAGATGGTAGATTTATAATTTTCGAGAAATTGGGCTGCCATTGTTAACTAGCTAGTTAATTTTGCCTCGGAAGAACAGAAGTTGAGTGAACGTCTTTCATCAGTACCTGAGACTTGGGCGGAGTCCAAACGACCTTTAAGCAAATGTGATCATCAGTGACAAAATCTATGACTCATAGCATACGTATCGGTGAAACGTTGTGACATATGAAATACGAGTGAGAGTGTAATCAATGTGTAATAACTACGTACAAAATTAATGAACGTGTTACATTATTATGTGACGTGGAGTCATATTCAGGTCCTGATTGGTAAAGAAGCTTATTTGACGTATCAAATAGTGTTATTTTTGACGTGTATCTTTTTGACACGCAAAGACCCAAACGGCGTTCCATAGTTGACCGGGGTAGGGGTAGCCAGGTGGAAAGCATGGCCAGCCGTAGAAAAATGCTTATTGAAATTCTCAATTATCGTGGATTTATCGGTGGTAACAGTGTTTCCTAGCCTCAGTGTACTGGACAGCTGGGCGGAGGTGCTCTTAATCTCCATGGACGTTTTGGAGTTTGTGCTACAGGATGCACATTTCTGTTTGAAAAAGCTAGCCCTTGCTTTCCTAACTGCCTGTGTAAGTGTGGAAGAGGTGAAAAAATGATTCTTGTTTACTAACAATGACAAGCCCCCGGAGTCTGACATCTTGGATGGAAAATTACTGAGGATAACAGTGGACAATATTGCCATTCCTTCAATTTAAGCCTACTAGAAAATGTGTGCCCTCAGGCCTGGAGGGAAGCAAAAGTAATTCCATTGCAGACTGCATTGTATAAACCATTGGTTATGTGAAACATTATTGACTGCAAAGTCGGGGATCAGATTGCCACAACATGCAATGTGGTTAGTTGATTTGTTCAACACCTACCCAAGATCTAGCAGCAATAAAAAAAGTGAGCCATCCCCTTACTAACCAGCTAGGAACGGAGGAATGGGAGCTATCAATGAAAATGAGGAAAGCTAAGGAGGAAATAGAGATTTCCCATGTAGGGATTCAACATGGCCATTAGATGGAAATAGTATTGGTCTAAAGCAACTGTCAAACGTTCAACGGAGGGAGGGCTGAGTGTCTTCTGGTTTTCGCTCCACCTGTACTTGATTGATGATTTAAGGTCACTAATTAGTTAGGAACTCCCCTCACCTGTTTGTCTTGGTCTTAATTGAAAGGAAAAAACAAAAACCTGCATACACTCTGCCCTCGGTAGTACGAGTTTGAAACCCCTGGACTCTAAAGTGAGCGAGGAAAGGAAAGGCATTTATGAAAGGAGGGAAATAAAATATGTAAGGAAAGGAGGAAAGGAAAATAAATTAGATACGTGAGATAGGAAAGCAGAAAAGGATGCCAGGAAAGGAAAGGGATTAGGAAATGAAAGGATGAAAAGGAGATATGAAGCAAGGAAAGGAAAGGATAAAGGGAAGCCACACACATTGGGCATTTATTTGTTTTTACTTTTAGCATGTTTTGTTACCTCTTTAATAACCATATTTGGTCATCCACAAAAACAGGAACATCTACATGAAACAGAAATAACAGCCAGCGTCTCTCTTTTGAAAACTACTGGCTGCAATATCATTACTTGAACAGTATGAGGCATCAGATCATGGAAACAGCAATGTAAATGAGAACTCCATTTCTCCAATAGTTCCTCCCTCCCAAGGAAATTGTTTCCTCCTTTTTGTTTTAGTCATTATGACCGCTATCAGCCTCCTATGCAAATATGATGACGGTGACTCTGTTTCCAGACGTCATAGATGGGTCCAGTCTAGTACTCAGAATGTACTTCCTCCACATTTCATATTCACCTCCAGCATCTCTTTTGGTTCCTCATTTCATCCCTGTGGGCAAAACTGCAAACGACCCAGAGGAACTTTATAAATGTCAAAGCGTATCGGACTGCCCCGGTTTTACCTTAACAAAAAGGGGAATTCACCCGTCATTTACTTCACTTCCCTTTCTCTCAACTCTGGAGTTATCAATCAGTGAACGTGAATAGATTTCTGGAAATCCCCTTCCTTCCCCAAAGTCATGTTTCACACAGCTGTTCATATCTTGCGCTCTATCTGTAGATATTATACATGTTGTTAACTCAGGTATGACAGGGTCATTTTCCTGACATTGCATTTTGCAGGGCTCTGGCAGTGCTACTCCTTGCACAAAGGCGGAGGTAGCGGTCCTGCTGCTGGGTTGTTGCCCTCCTACGGCCTCCTCCACGTCTCCTGATGTACTGGCCTGTCTCCTGGTAGCGCCTCCATGCTCTGGACACTACGCTGACAGACACAGCAAACCTTCTTGCCACAGCTCGCATTGATGTGCCATCCTGGATGAGCTGCACTACCTGAGCCACTTGTGTGGGTTGTAGACTCCGTCTCATGCTACCACTAGAGTGAGAGCACTGCCAGCATTCAAAAGTGACCAAAACATCAGCCAGGAAGCATAGGAAATGAGAAGTGGTCTGTGGTCACCACCTGCAGAATCACTCCTTTATTGGGGGTGTCTTGCTAATTGCCTATAATTTCCACCTGTTGTCTTTTCCATTTGCACAACAGCATGTGCAATTTATTGTCAATCAGTGTTGCTTCCTAAGTGGACAGTTTGATTTCACAGAAGTGTGATTGACTTAGAGTTACATTGTGTTGTTTAAGTGTTCCCTTTATTTTTTTGAGCAGTGTATATATATATATATATATATATGAATGTCCAAGTAGAGATGCTGGGGTGCAAAGGAGCAAGATACATAAATAAAAACAGTATGGGAATGAGGTAGTTGGATGGGCTATTTACAGATGGGCTATGTACAGGTGCAGTGATCTGCGAGCTGCTCTGACAGCTGGTGCTTAAAGCTAGTGCGGGAGATATGAGTCTCCAACTTCAGTGATTTTTGCAGTTCAATCCAGTCATTGGCAGCAGAGAACTGGAAGGAAAGGCGGGCAAAGGAAGAATTCGCTTTGGGGGTGACCAGTGGATCGCGTGCTACAGGTGGGTGTTGCTATGGTGACCAGTGAGGTGAGATAAGGTGGGGCATAACCTGGCAGAGACTTGTAGATGACCTGGAGCCAGTGGTTTTGGCGACGAGTATGAAACGAGGGCCAGCCAACGAGAGCATACAGGTCGCAGTGGTGTATATGGGGCTTTGGTGACAAAACGGATGGCACTGTGATAGACTGCTTCCAATTTGTTGAGTAGAGAGTTGAAGGCTATTTTGTAAATCACATCGCCAAAGTTAAGGATCGGTAGGATGGTCAGTTTTACGAGGGTATGTTTGGCAGCATGAGTGAAGGATGCTTTGTTGCGAAATAGGAAGCCGATTCTAGATTTAATTTTTGATTGGAGATGCTTAATGTGAGTCTGGAAGGAGAGTTTACTGTCTAACCATACACCTAGGTATTTGTAGTTGTCCACATATTCTAAGTCAGAACCGTTCAGAGTAGTGATGCTGGACGGGCGGGCAGGTGCGGGCAGCGATCGGTTGAAGAGCATGCATTTAGTTTAACTTGCATTTAAGAGCAGTTGGAAGCCACAGAATGAGAGTTGTATGGCATTGAAGATCGTCTGGAGGTTAGTTAAAACACAGTGTCCAAAGAAGGGCCAGAGGTATACAGAATGGTGTCGTCTGTGTAGAGTTGGATCAGAGAATCACCAGCAGCAAGAGCGACATCATTGATGTATACAGAGAAGAGAGTCGGCCCGAGAATTGAACCCTGTGGCACCCCCATAGAGACTGCTAGAGGTCCGGACAACAGGCCCTCTGATTTGACACACTGAACTCTATCAGAGAAGTAGTTGGTGAACCAAGCGAGGCAATCATTTGAGAAACCAAGGCTGTTGAGTCTGCCGATGAGAATGTGGTGATTGACAGAGTCGAAATCCTTGCCAGGTCGATGAATACGACTGCACAGTAATGTCTCTTATTGATGGCGGTTATGATATTGTTATATCGTGGTGAGCTGTGAGTTACAGCTGTGTGTCTTTTTGGATAAATCTCTAAGAGCTTTGCACATCTAGATTATACAATATTTCTCAACTATTCTTTTTTTGAATTCTTCAAGCTCTGTCAAGTTGATTGTTGATCATTGCTAGACAGACGTTTAAGTATTGCTATCAATTTAAGTCAATTTAAGTCATAACTATTTCTAGGCCACTCAAGAACATTCAATGTCATCTTGGTAAGCAATTCCAGTGTAGATTTGGCCTTGTGTTTTAGGTTATCATCCTGCTTAAAGGTGAATTCATCTCCAGTGTCTATTAGAAAGCACACTGAACCAGATTTTCCTCTTGGAATTTGCTTGTGCCTATAGCTGTATTCAGTTTCTTTTAATCCTGAAAAACTCCCTAGTCCTTGCCGATAAAAAGCATACCCATAACATGATGCAGCCACCACAATGCTTGGACATATGAAGAGTGGTAGTCAGTGACGTGTTGTGTTAGATTTGCCAAACTTAACGCTTTGTATTCAGGACAAAAAGTTTAAAAAATTGCCACATTTTTTGCAGTATTAATTATGAGCCTTGTTGCAAATAGGATGCATATTTTTGAATATTTTTTTTCTGTACAGGCTTCCTTCTTTTCACTCTGTCATTTGGGTTATTATTGTGGAGAAACTACAATGTTGCTCCATCCTCAGTTTTCTTACATTACAACCATTAAACTCAATAACTGTTTTGGCCTCCTGATGAAATCCCTGAGCAGTTTCCTTACTCTCCAGCAACTGAGTTGACAGTTGTATCTTTGTAGTAAGTGGGTGTATTGATACACCATACAAAGCTTAATTCATAATTACACCATGTTCATAGGGATATTCAGTGTCTGCAACTCATTTTTGCAATTTGTTAAGCACATTTTTGCTCCTGAACTTATTTAGGCTTACCATAACAAAGTGGTTGAATATTTATTGACTCAAGACATTTCAGCTTTAACATTTGTATTAATTGTATAGAATTTCTACAAACAAAAGTCCACTTTGACATTATAGGGATGTCAAAGCGTGGTAAGTGCAGCGTGGTAAGTGTTCATGATAAATGTATTACTCAAAACACTGGATCAAAATAACAGCCGGAAAACCGAAACAGTCATGTCAGGTACAGACACTAAACAGAAAACAACTACACACAAAACCCAAATGAAAAAGGACAACTTATATATGATCCCCAATCAGAGACAACGATAGACAGCTGCTTCTGATTGGGAACCACACCAACATAGAAATAAAGAAACTAGAATGCCCACCCTAGTCACACCCTGGCCTAACCAAAATAGAGAATAAAAACCTCTATGGCCAGGGCTGGGAATGGATGTTACTTTATTTAAATGTTGGTTCTGTTAGACTCGTAGCCTCCATTTGAATTCTTGAAGCAAAAAAAAAATAATGAAATGCCCAGAGATTCAGTTCAATAGGAAATTGGGGAATTGTGTGTAGCTCAATGACACAAAATCTGAATATAATACATTTTAAATGCAGGCTCAAACACAACAAAATGTGGAAAAGTAAAGAGGTGTGAATACTTTCTGAAGGCACCATGTAAAACTGCTAAATTGAGAACGGTCAAAACAGATAATTAAACAAATCTGAAATTGTTACCTCCAAACTAGTTTTAGGATGGAAATAATTTATGCTGATGATGAGATGGAAGAACTCATGCAGCAGCCAGGGAAATATTTTGTTTAATATAAGTAGGCAGGCATGTAGTTGACTCATGATCATTTCACCAAATCCGTTCTAGTACAAGGAAATGATCATAGTTGACTCATGATCTTTTCACCAAATCGGTCCTAGTACAAGGCCATAGCCCAACAATCTTTAGTTAACAGTCCTGCATAGCACTGCAAATGACGACTGTTCATATTTACATCATGTATACCAAATTGCATGACTCTAAGTTCAACAGATCAAAAGTTATAGGACCAAGTGTGCTATAGTGGCTAAAAATTCCAAACTTGATTTGTGTCTTCAGAGTTGGTGTCATCGAACCCTATGACAAGTTTAAATTTGAAAGAACAAATTAGCAAGGATGCGTTTCAATGGGAAAACAGTTTCACATTTATTGATTGGCTTTGCAAATTCATTAGAGACATATACCATATGTCACGATCGTCGTAAGAAGCGGATCAAAGCGCACCGTGGTTTGAATACATTCTTCTATCTTTTAATGAAGAACACTTAAACAAACTTACAAAACAAAACGAACAAGACAAACGTGACCGCTATATAAACAATGTGCAAACATGCAACATAACATAGACAATAACCCACAACCCACAATACAAAACAGGCGACCTAAATATGGTTCCCAATCAGAGACAATGACTAACACCCCCCCAAGGTGCGGACTCCGGCCGCAAAACCTGAACCTATAAGGGAGGGTCTGGGTGGGCACCTGTCCGCGGTGGCGGCTCTGGTGCTGGACGTGGACCCCACTCCACCATAGTCAATACCCGCTTCCGTGGCCTCCTAGGAACGGCGACCCTCCTAAATGACCCCACTGGACTGAGGAGCACCTCTGGACTGAGGAAACTCCGCCGGACTGAGGGGCAGCTCAGGACTAAGGGCAGCTCCGGACTGAAGGGCGGCTCATGACTGAAGGGCGGCTCATGACTGAAGGGCGGCTCATGACTGAAGGGCGGCTCATGACTGAAGGGCGGCTCATGACTGAAGGGCGGCTCATGACTGAAGGGCGGCTCTGGCGGCTCCTGACTGGCGGGCGGCTCTGGCAGCTCCTGACTGGCGGGCGGCTCTGGCGGCTCCTGACTGGCGGGCGGCTCTGGCGGCTCCTGACTGGCAGACGGCTCTGGCGGCTCCCGACAGACGGGCGGCTCAGGCGGCGCTGGACAGACGGGCGGCTCAGGCGGCGCTGGACAGACGGGCGGCTCAGGCAGGGCGCTGGACAGACGGGCGGCTCAGGCAGGGCGCTGGACAGACGGGCGGCTCAGGCGGCGCTGGACAGACGGGCGGCTCAGGCGGCGCTGGACAAACGGGCCGCTCAGGCGGCGCTGGACAGACGGGCCGCTCAGGCGGCGCTGGACAGACGGGCAGCTCAGGCTTGCCGAGGCGCACTGTAGGCCTGGTGCGTGGTGCCGGAACTGGTGGTACCGGGCTGGGAACACGCACCTCAAGGCTAGTGCGGGGAGCAGGAACAGGGCATACTGGACCCTGGTGGCGCACAGTAGGCCTGGTGCGTGGTGCCGGAACTGCTGGTACTGGATAGACCGGACCGTGAAGACGCACTGGAGGTCTCGAGCTAATGGCCTGCACTACCCGTCCTGGCTGGATGGTAACTCTAGCTTGGCACGTGCGGGACGCAGGCACGGGACGCACTAGGCTGTGCAGACATATGGGAGACACAGTGCGCAACGCCGGCGCAGGATATCCTGGCCCGAGGAGACCCACTGGCTGTCTGGAGAGCAGGGCTGGCACCATCTTCCCTGGCTGGATCCTCACCCTAGCTCGGCAGATGCGGGGAGCTGGGATGTAGTGCACCGGGCTAAGCACGCGTACTGGAGACACCGTGCGTTCTACCGCATAACACGGTGCCTGACCAGTACGACGCTCTCGGGGAGTTTGCGCAGGTCTCTTACCTGGCTTCGCCACACTTCCCGTGTGCCCCCCCCCCCCCCCAAGAAATGTTTGGGGCTGCCTCTCGGGCTTCCTACCGCGCCGCCGTGCTCGTTTCGCCAACTCCATTCTCCTGTATCCCTCCTCGCACTGCTCCAGCGAATCCCAGGCGGGCTTCGACACTCCCTGGGTCGACCGCCCACCTGTCTATCTCTTCCCAAGTTGTATACTTCAGATTCTGCTCCCATGTCTAGAAATCCTGACATCGCTGCCTCTCCTGCTCCTGCCCGTTACCACGCTGCTTGGTCCTTGGTTGGTGGGTTATTCTGTCACGATCGTCGTAAGAAGCGAACCAAAGCGCAGCGTGGTTTGAATACATTCTTCTATCTTTTAATGAAGAACACTTAAAACAAACTTACAAAACAAAACAAGTAAGACGAACGTGACCGCTATATAAACAATGTGCTAACATGCAACATAACATAGACAATAACCCACAAACCACAATACAAAACAGGCTACCTAAATATGGTTCCCAATCAGAGACAATGACTAACACCTGCCTCTGATTGAGAACCATATCAGGCCAAACACAGAAACAGGAAAACTAGACACACGACATAGAATGCCCACTCAGCTCACGTCCTGACCAACACTAAAACAAAGAAAACACAAAAGAACTATGGTCAGAACGTGACACCATAAGCATAAATACCACGTTTTGAGTCAATCGGATTTACAGTTCATAAGAAGAAGAGACAGCAGGAGCGGTAGAGATACTCTCAATGATCGTCCATGAGAAGCCAACTGATATTTACTCCTGAGTTTCTGACTTGTTGCACCCTCGACAACTACTGTGATTATTATTATTTGACCATGCTGGTCATTTATGAACATTTGAACATCTTGGCCATGTTCTGTTATAATCTCCACCCGGAGAGGCCACCCCTCATAGCCTGGTTCCTCTCTAGGTTTCTTCCTAGGTTTTGGCCTTTCTAGGGAGTTTTTCCTAGCCACCGTGCTTCTACACCTGCATTGCTTGCTGTTTGGGGTTTTAGGCTGGGTTTCTCTAAAGCACTTTGAGATATCAGCTGATGTAAGAAGGGCTATATAAATAAATTTGATTTGATTAAGTTTTCATTTTTTGCGAAAAATACAAGACGGCAGAAAATCCATAATGGCAGACTATGGATTCTTTAGTCAAATATTTTCCTGTGATGAGAGAGGTCTATATATCGAATCTTGTAACTCTACGTCAGATGAGGCACCAATAAGATTTTTTGGAATGTGTGACTTTGACCATTAACTGTATCACCACATATGAGTCAATCAGTGCCAATGTTGGCATGCCAATTACTTGGTGGGTTCTACAATACTGCAATGTTTCATCAAATTTGACCAATCAGCAATGTCCGTCATATCCCTAAGCGTGCAAAAGCGCCATCCACTATCCTGGAGTGGCCATCTTGGTATGAAACAACTATTCCTTAGCAAACTGTCTAAAGGCTAGGGTAGAGACTAGTGGAGGCTCCTCAGAGGAGGAAGGGGAGGACCATCCTCCTCAGTGAAATTTCATAATAATAAAAATAGTGGTACATTAAAAAAGTTAAAACTATATTAAATATATTCATACGTCACCAAATAATTTATTAAAATACACTGCTTTGCAATGAAGGAATGCAGTAACTTCAATAGCACTGTCTGGGGTAGCACCATGGTGTAGCCGTAGGACAGCTAGCTTCCGTCCTCCTCTGGCTACATTAACAAAACCTAGGAGGCTCGTTGGCCTCACCCCCTTCCATAGACATACATGGTTATTATGACCACTTCCGGAGGATGTACTTCTGCAGTATATACTGACATGTTGTCTATCTAATCATAGAATTAGGAGCATAAAATTAACCTAGTGAGTTGTATTGGGATTGTGCCACAGAGCATTATGGGGGTTCTACGTATGTGTTGAGAAGCGGCAGGGTAGCCTAGTGGTTAGAGAAAGGTTGCAAGTTCAAATCCCCCAGCTGACAAGGTACAAATCTGTCGTTCTGCCCCTGAACAAGACAGTTTAACTCACTGTTTCTAGGCCGTCATTGAAAATAAGAATTTGTTCTTAACTGACTTGCCTAGTTAAATAAAGGTACAATTAAAAAAGCTTGGTGACATTGTTGGATAGAGATTAAGAGTGAAAAGTGATAGTTGAGCATTTTTTTTATATTATTCAATTCAAATTAGTTTTTTCAATTTACAGAAAACGAGGAAGTATATTTTAAATTGTGTTCTTGGTTTTAGAACTTTATTTTTGGTTCCAGTTAGTGCAATTTCTTAAAATGTTCCTTGCTGACTTCAGTAGCTAGCTAGCTACCTGCGTGAATGTGCAGTTTTCTCCACCAGAATGACAGAACCACCAACGCTGCTGAAAATGTTGTGGAATTTTGTTGAAGGACCCCTTTCATTCTCTGGGGTACACGGTGCGAATTGAAAGTGAGGGTCGACCTCTGCCTGGGATCAGTTTCATGAAGAAGGATGAAAAGGTGAGGGCGTTCAATACCAACTGATATCAAAAGTATAGCTGGTTAACAAGGAGCTTTTCATCAAGCCGTCTGTATTGCTGGCCTTGCCAGCTTTTTGGAAAGTCTGAGCTTTGGTCTAAAGGTGGGTACAGTGAGCCGAAAAACATTGATCATTCTTGAATCTGATGCTCACATCAGATTCAAGCTTCTGGGAAAAATCTGCATCGATCATGACGAAGGTCTGCATATTCCAACTAAGCGACACAACGAGAAAGTTAGAAGAAACAGGGGTGTTCTCAAACGGCTTATCAACACCAATGCGTTTTTGGACATGGAAGAATTTGCTTTTAGAGGACACTACGAGAGAAAAAATTCCACCGACAAGAGAAACTCCATTGAGCTTGCAGGGGTAATTGCACGTAACAATGCTTTACTTGCTGAATATATCAAACTTTCGACTCTTTTCTGGGATGCCGAAATGAATTCCGAATGATTTGATAACTTCCACCGCATCATCCATTAAAAGATTAAAGAGAGAGGATGACGCAGGGCAATTTTTCACTTGCGCTCAAGTTGGCTTTCCACTTTCCTCCGGTATTTACTTAGCGAAGATGAAAGCACATAATCACTCCAGACAGACACAAGCAAAAACTAATGATGTTGCAGCAGCCTAGACAGCGCACACACCTAAACATTAGAGATCTGACATGGTGTAAGGGATGAAAACGAGACAATTTTTCAGTCTGATCAACTGTAGGCTACTAATAAGAGCAGATGCATACAGCCTATGTGCGCTGTCAATTTGGTCAGGATAAACTAATTGGTTATGTATTTATAGTCCATTTGTGTGTCAAGAGAAAATGTGAACGTGATCAAATTGTGTTTATATTCAAAATTGGGCTGGCTAGGCTGCCAATACATTTTCAATCCAAAATGATTAACTGGAATTAATCAATCAACATAATAGTGATGACAGATGTGAGTATTTCTTTTAAAGGCCTACAGTTGCATAGAACTGCATGACGAAAACATTCATAAAACAAGCTCAGCCCCGTCAGCTCTGCTGTCTATCAGTTGTTGCTTCTGTGTCTGGGTAGAGGAAATCCCCTTCTTAATGTAGTCAAAATATTATAATATGAACAAGTATAAGGTAGCTGCAGTTTGACAGGGTTTTCATCCCCCCCAGGGCCAGGATTTTTCCCCCGTTTTTTAAAACCGTGTGACCTGATCAGGAAAAACTGGTCCCATCACGGCCCTTATAAAAACCTTTTTACAACTGATTCATCACTGTCATACCTTATACCTTTAGGGTCTACAGTTTTCCTGGTTAGGTTAACAGATCAAGGAAAAACTTCAGGCCCCAGGGGGTAAAATTTGCCCCACCGCTCTGGGACCTAACGGTGCCACCAGTCTGCTTGCAGTTGTCAGTTATCGTCAGGTATGTGAATGATCAAGGCATTATTCAGGAATGTTTCTCGGGCTATTTTTTGATGTGTCAAGTGGGCGAGATGTGAACTCTGTGTTTAACTTCACGGAGAAACTTTTTCAAATCTACTATGGCGCAGCTGTAGTGGAATGTATCTGCTATTTGTATATCCAGATAAGTCCCTTCCTGTTCCCTGATTTAAGAGCTGATGACCCGTCCACTCTACTACCATTGTCAACTCTGTCCTGACATGAACTGAAGCCACGTCTCATGTGGCCGCTCATCCACTGGCACATTGAATGTTTCCTCTCCAAGCACCTCATCCTATCAATGTTCTCTCATTACTCTATGTAGAGTCAATCACATATACAAAAACATTATTACACATCAATGATTTTACTCCTTGCTTGGACTAGCTCATTCTTAGTTCTTTGGTCTAACTGTGTAGTGTGTTGTGTTATTGTTTTTTGTCTTCACAGACAAATCCTGTACTGCACTGATGTCAAGCCTCTGAACACCTCAACTCATGCCTCATACCCTCATTCAATCACTGCTGTGATCCCTTCCAAACACTAAGTTGCCCTCTCATTTCCATTCGCAATAACATTGTACTATAAATGTCTTTATTAAATGCTTATGTTAAAATAAATACTCTTTTGACGATTTTTGAAACACACTTTGACATCTCTGTGCGTTCAGCGTCTATACCGTGGGTCTTCCATCATCCTCAATTGCTCAAGTCACCAGCCTCCACATGTACTCATGGGGGAGAGTGGGGTTGAGCCAAAGGTTTAGTTAAGCCACTCCTTGTTTCTAGGAAACCATTCACAAAATGAATCATGTGACCAAATATTTAGGAAGTGGTGGCAGGTCGTAGTGATCCGCGGGTTATATCTGCGTGCGGGTGGTTTAGGGTCATTAAATATTGTTTGGATATGAACAAAGATAAAACCAATAGGCCTACCTTAACTATATCCATAAATGGATCATTATTGTGCAATTTACAGTGCATTCAGAAAGTATTCAGGCTCCTTGACTTTTTCAACATTTTGATACGTTACAGCCATATTCCAAAACATATTAAATTGTCGTCCCCCCCCCCCCCCCCATCAATCTGCACACAATACCCCATAATGACAAAGTAAAAACAGTTTATTTGTATTTTTGCAAATGTATAAAAAATGTCATTGTCCTATTGGAAGGTGAACCTTCGCCACAGTCTGAGGTCCTGAGCACTCTGGAGTAGATTTTAATCAAGGATCTCTCTACTTTGTTCCATTCATCTTTACCCTCTCCATTAGCCAAAGTTTTTTTTCCATTCTTTTAGGCTCTCATTAGTGAGTAAACCTAAACTTTAGGGCCTAACTTTAGGCGAATCAAATAGCCTACACGCCAATCACCAAATATTTTTGGGAAGGGGCAGACAAAATTAACATCCACATAGGCAAAAAGGACAATGTGTCACACCCTGATCTGTTTCACCTGTCTTTTTGCTTGTCCGCACCTCCCTCCAAGTGTTGCCCATTATCCCCGGTGCATTTAGTCCTGTGTTCTCTGTTTGTCTGTTGCCAGTTTGTCTTGTCAGGTCTTACCAGTATGCTTGCCTATGCTTTCCCTTTTCACAAGTTATTTTACCTAGTTTTCCCGGTTCTGACTATTCCGCCTGCCCTGACCCGAGCCTGCCTGCCGTCCTGTATCTGCCTGACTCTGACCTAATTACAAACCTCTACCTGCCCTGACCCCGAGCCTGCCTGCTGTCCTGTACCCGCCTGACTCTGATCCTGAACCCCTGCCTGTCCTCTACCTGCCCTTTGCCTGCCCTGTGTTTACAATAAATTGTCTGATAACTGTACTATCCACCTCCTGTGTCTGCATCTGGGTCATATGGGGCGACAGGGTAGCCTAGTGGTTAGAGCGTTGGACTAGTAATTGAAAGGTTGCAAGTTCGAATCCCCGAGCTGACAAGGTACCAAACTGTCGTTCTGCTCCTGAACAAGGCACCCACTGTTCCTAGGCTATTGAAAATAAGAATTTGTTCCTAACTGACCTGCCTAGTTAAATAAAAAATATCCTGAGTTGTGATAGTATGAACTGACCCAGCAGACTCAGACCAGCTCCACAATGCTGTCTCCCAGCAAGGTGCCACCATTGGAAGACATGAGGAGTTACTGCAACGCCTTATGGAGGGACTCCATACCCTGGCAGAACACCATGACCATGCTTTTGAGACATTTCTGTAGCAATTATGCAATGATTCCCTACTAGGCAGAGGGCCACACCAGTAATCCCCCAGACTCTCAGCAACTGCCGCCAACGGCATTTCTTCCCAGCCTACCCCAGTGTCCCGGGGTACCTCCTCTGAAGTGCTACGCTGGAGATT
This sequence comes from Salvelinus fontinalis, assembly GCF_029448725.1. Taxonomy (NCBI): domain Eukaryota; kingdom Metazoa; phylum Chordata; class Actinopteri; order Salmoniformes; family Salmonidae; genus Salvelinus; species Salvelinus fontinalis. The sequence continues at coordinate 1,346,323 of NC_074682.1, read as the reverse complement.
CTGGAACCTGCCGGGCCTTTCTCTCCCTGTGCTCCCTCATCTTCAAGCTGCAGCCTTCTTCGTTCCCATCAGACCGCTCAAAGACAGCGTACCTCATAATGCTGATGCTTTTTCAGTTCTGCCCACAGATTTTCTGTTGGATTGAGGTCAGGGCGTTGTAATGGCCACTCCAATACCTTGACTTTGTTGTCCTTAAGCCAATTTTGCCACAACTTTGGAAGTATGCTTGGGGTCATTGTCCATTTGGAAGACCCATCTGCGACCAAGCTTTAACTTCCTGACTGATGTCTTGAGATGTTGCTTCAATATATCCACATAGTTTTACCCCCTCATAATGCCATCTATTTTGTGAAGTGCACCAGTCCCTCCTGCAGAAAAACACCCCCACAACATGATGCTGCCACCCCCGTGCTTCACGGTTGGGATGGTGTTCTTCGGCTTGCAAGTCTCCCCCTTTTTCCACCAAACATAACGATGGTCATTATGGCCAAACAGTTCTACAGCGGTATGACGGCAGTATGACAGCGGTATGATGGCTGTGGTGTTTATACTTGCGTACTATTGTTTGTACAGATGAACGTGGTACCTTCAGGCGTTTGGAAATTGCTCCCAAGGATGAACCAGACTTGTGGAGGTCAAAAAAAAAAAAAACTGAGTTCTTGACTGATTTCTTTTGATTTTCCCATGATGTCAAGCAAAGAGCCAATGAGTTTGAAGGTAGGCCTTGAAATACATCCACAGGTACACCTCCAATTGACTAAAATGATGTTAATTAGCCTATCAGAAGCTTCTAAAGCCATGACATCAATTTCTGGAATTTTCCAAGCTGTTTAAAGGCACAGTCAACTTAGTGTATGTAAACTTCTGACCCACTGGAATTGTAATACAGTGAATTATAAGGGAAATAATCTGTCTGTAAACAATTGTTGGCAAATTTACTTGCGTCATGCACAAAGTAGATGTCCTAACCGACTTGCCAAAACTATAGTTTGTTAACAATAAATTTGTGGAGTGGTTGAAAAATGAGTTTTAATGACTCTAACTTAAGTGTATGTAAACTTCCGACTTCAACTATACGTGATGAGTAAAAACAGTTAGTGCACGGTAGCTATTTGGTTAAAGCTACAATATGTAACTTTTTGGGCGACTTGACCAAATGCACATAGAAATCTGAGTTATAGATCTGTCATTCACATTGAAAGCAAATCTAAGAAGTAGTAGGTATGTTCTATGTGTGCTATATCTATGCTTACCATTCTGAAGTTTTTTTTATTTTTTTTTACAGTTTTTACTTTCGGTTTTGTACACCAACTTCAAACAGCTGAAAATACAATATTATATTTCACAGCGGTTTAGGTAGTACAATGAATCTCTACATTTTACATTGCTTGTTTTGTCACATAAACTGAAATTAGACACACTATTAGAATTTTTTGCAACCAGGAAATGACGAAGCAGTCTTATGGCTTGGGGGTTAGAAGCTGTTCAGGGTTCTGTTGGTTTCAGACTTGGTGCATCGGCACCGCTTGCCGTGCGGTAGCAGAGAGAACAGTCTATGACTTGGGTGGCTGGAATCTTTAACAATTTTTAGGCCTTTCCTCTGACATCGCCTGGTATAGAGGTCCTGGATGGCAGGGAGCTCGGACCTATAGTGATGTTCTGGCCCCATTTCATAAAAGCTTCTTAAAGCTAAGTTCATCATTACGACTTTGGAAGGAGCATCGTTAAATCTCTGAGCGGTTTCCCAAAACCGTCCCAAAAAAGTTATTCTTAAAAACATTTGTTATTTAACGACTGCTTCAGACCACTCGGAGAACAGTTAAGTGCAATGTTAGATGCTTTTTTGCCCATCCGCGTCACTTTATACAAAGAAGATCTCCGCTAAACATAAAATCCAGATGTTCATCTGTCTTTCTATGCCCTTCGATAACTTCACAACGAATGTGTTTCAACAAATACAAAGTTGCCAATTTCTTTGCAATTGTTACTAACAAGCAAAGTATAAAAATATGATTAAATGAAAACCGAGATAACTGTATTAGAAATATGAATACACTATAGGCTACAATTATATTGAAATATATTTCATGTTATGCTGAAAAAATATATAAACGCAACAGATAAAGTGTTGGTCCCATGTTTCATGAGCTAAGATCCCAGAAAAAAGCTTATATCTCTCAAATTTTGTGCGCAAATTTGTTACATCCCTGTTAGTGAGCATTTCTCATTTGCAGAGACAATTTTTTTTAACGAATTTTAATTTTAAAAATATCTACTTTTTTAGAAGGCCCTTAGGGTTACCCACTGGATGGCAGTCACAGACGTAATGCAACTCATAAATGTAATTCAAGTCACAAATATGTCAAATGCAGGTCACAAATGTAATCCGTGGAGTCACAAATGTTGTCACATTCACAAAAGCATATTTGACCGCATTTGGTTGCATTGTATATTTGCACAACAACACATATTTTGTTTGTGACTAGCTACTTATATGTGATAAACATGTTGATGGAAATCTATCCCCATACTGTTACCACTGGATGGGTCTACAATCCTTCAAAGTTTCATCAAACTCCTACAATAACAATTGAGTTGATATGATAACTTAAGAACTGTTGTGGTGGACATGAAATGTTAATACGTCTGCGGGTTTTCATTTCTACAGAAACATTTATGATGCGCAAGGGGAGGGTTTCCGGAAGATTACGTGCGTAAAAAAAAATCCATGAACGGACTTTCCATGAGGTGTGGCACACATATTACAGTAAATCAAAGATACTGGCTTCGTCTCTTCCGCTCTAAATAAATGTCATTTTCGGTTTCTTTATGTCATCATGGAGATAAACAAGTGAGGGGAAGATAGGTAAAACAATGCATGACAATTTCAATTGAGTATCGAGTCTAAAGTGCCACAAATTAATAATGATAATATTATAGCAATTCTCGCTATATGAGCCACATTACAATTCCCACCAAGAACACGAATGATATCGTAGCTACATTATTCTACATTCAATAATTTGCTAATCGACTACTTAAGTAAAGATATTCTAATAAATAACCTGTTGAGTCTGGGGGGGTTCTGAGCACGAGTTTACGGTAAATTATGACGAAGGGAGAGTACGACCTTTGCGTAGCTCTTATTGGTTGCTGTTACAGGGGGTGGAGTGTAAAGTGCGATACAAAATATATCAATCTGGATTAGTTTGTAAATTTAATCAGTGACTGACTGACGTGTAAGATACAAGTTGTGCAATAGCAAGGTGATAAAGTGGGCAACGTGAACTTTTGATTGTGTTTTTGGAATTAAAAAAAAAACATTATTTCATTCCACGCTTTTTGTTGAAGAAACGGTCAAGAGAAACATGCACAAAGTCTTCCTCGTGTTGTTTTTATTTGGCTCCGTCTACTCTGAGTCGGTAAGTAATGTTCGCTAGCTAACAGAACACCGGGTAACGTTAACTCAGCTACCGTTAGCTATAGCTAATTTAACGTTACTCACTTACTTTAACTTGTGTTCGTTTCAGTTTACTTAGCCTAACTAACTTTACCACATTTGTTTTAGTGTAGCTAACCTTACTACTTCAGCTGGCTAAAGCCAAGACAATGCTAACGTTAGCGACTGTAGCTGTTATTACTGCTAATCGGCTAGTTAACTTAGCTAACTAAGTAGATAACTAATGTTAGCCATCAACACAATCTTTTTCATGGTTATTGATCAGTGTTTTCGACCTGGTTAATGTAATGGTAATGAAGGTAACTACTGTTTTAGCTAGCTGTTAAACTTTAACACAATTTACAGATCGTTTACCGAAACACATCAGTCTAACTAGCTAATTGGGCTTAGTCAGCTAGCTGGATAACTAGCTAGCGTTACAGCACAGCTAACGTTACCTCCCTAACAAAGTCAGCTAAATGGCCAAAATTATTTTCTAAAGAGTAAGGCAATGGCCTCTCATCATAAGAGAAAGCAATGGTGTTTAAATTGTGGTAGTTATATCTAGCTAGCCAGACAAACGTAGCTAAATTAATTTGTCTAGTGTGTGAGGTGGAATGATAATCATGCAAGTGACTATCCATCACATGTAGCTCAGAAAGAGGGCAAGCTAGTTTTAAGCAATAAGGCCCAATATACCTTGGCTAATGGCTGTTCTTATGCGCAGCGTGGAGTGCCTGGTTACAGCCCTTAGCCGTGGTATATTGGCCATATACCACAACCCCCCGAGGTGCTATTATAAACTGGTTACCAACGTAATTAGCGCAGTAAAAATACATGTTTTGTCATACACGTGGTATACGGTCTGATATACCACGCTCTCAGCCAATCAGCATTCAGGGATCGAACCACCCAGTTAATAAGAAACTTTTTCTATGGACACCCATATTTAGCTGGGCTCTTGTAATTTGACCTATTTCCATTTTACTATATTCAATTACAGCAGTGACTAAATGTTTAATTGCTGACCAGTTGACAAACAAAGACTGCAATCATTTATCAAATTAAACAAACACTTCATGTAACATGGCTCAACACTATCATTGTTTTGACTCAATTTAGTATGCCTAATGCAGTGTGGTTTTCATTTTTGGACAGTTGGTTTGATAACTTTTGGAAGTGGATTATTATTATTTGTTTTAACCTTTATTTAACTAGGCAAGTCAGTTAACAAATTCTTATTTACAATGACTGCCTACCCCGGCAAACCCGGACGACGCTGGGCCAATTATGTGCCGCCCTATGGGACTCCCAATCACGGGCAGCCTGGAATCAAACCAGGGTCTGTAGTGAAGCCTCTAGCACTGATATGCAGTGCCTTAGACCACTGCGTCACTTGGGAGCCCAAATTAAGCAAACGTGCACATACCAGGATGTAGGTGTACTTCCTTGTGCTATTTTATGTAATCTGACAAAACATCAGAGAATTGCGTGACAGCGTCCAGTCCTGTCGGCTTAATTGGAAAGAATTGCCATTGTCAGATGTCGGGAAGGGGGCTAAAACAGAATAGTTATAGGCTAACTAGACACCATCCAGTGAGACTGACTCGGCTACACGGGGGCAATATGCTAATGCAGTGCTCACCAGACCCCGCCTTAAGGATAGGTGCTTATTGTCGATCCTAGTCTTCTGAATACATAGATACATAACTGTAAAGGGCTAATGTGATTCTCCATGTGCCAAGTATGTGCCTAATCCTTATTGTGGCTAGCTTCATAACCCGGTACGGTCGAGCCTCACTAGCCAGAGGAAGCTAGCTGGCTGCTTATAACGTTAGCTTTGGGCAACAGGGTTAAGTTGCTGACCAGCTATTTATTTTCATGACCTGAAGTTCAATTTCAACAGGCGAACAACCGGTGTCAACCTAGCTAATACTTACTCACAAGGATTCCTAAATCATTGCTAAGAATAATGAAAATGACTGCAGTTTCTACTGGTCATTGTTTTCAGCCTGGTTGTATTGGTGCTAGCTAGGTACCAAGCTAAAGCTAGCTACCCCAGAAGTTGCGGTCGAACAAATTATGCTTTATTACCAATGTGGTATTGTAAACACATTGTTCGTGGCCGGTGTTTGCTTGTTTGCAGACTTTGTACAGCTTTGACAGTGCTACTGTATCTTTTTTGACACTCAAAGACCCAAATGGCATTCCATAGTATGTATGTCGTGAAGCTAAAAGCAGTGACGCTATTACTGTGTAACTCCGGTAGGGCAACATCTGAAAAATAGGGCACTTGGTAGTGTGTACCTTTGCTCGGCCAGTCAGCGAAAGCCAACATCACCCACGACAGAGAACGGTTGATTGTCAATGGCAATGAATTCCATTATCTTGGCTTTAATGGATTTTACGTTTGCGTTGTCTCGCTGAAATGTTGTTACTCTTTCAAATGACTGCTCGACTCGTTGACTGCTAGATCCACAACGCAGACATTGTGGGCTAGTTTAAGAGTGCTGTGTTGCACATATAGCGCAACGTTTTATGTGGCGCCATTACGTCATGTACCTACGTTGTATGGGTATGCACATCAGCTTTGACATCGGGTTTGCACATCGGGGCGTTAAACTAGACATCGAACAATATTGGCATTTTAGCTAATATCGGCCGACTCCGATATGTTCACCGATTTTATATTGTGCATCCCTAATTATTATTAAAGATGTGTATAATCTGATGGGTGAAAATATGATCACTTGATAGAACTGTCTGAGACAAGGATCAGAGTGCAAGCTTTTTTTCCTACATCCAGCCAATATGTTTTGATTTAAGACATTCTAAGGTTTGTATCATTCACAACTAAAGTTGTCAAATAACTCTACATCTAGCATATGGGACCTGTTTCAGATCACTTTTACACTTAACAGCCATTGCATAATCGCACTCGCTTTGTAATGGGAAACATTTCCTTTCTATTTTTTTCAGTTATATTTTTCTTACTATAAAATAATGGCATGGGACATATAAGGATTTCTTGTCAGCTAAATGAACAAGCCTACAGCCTATGACATGGAGCATAGCCAGATGACTAACATACAGTAGACCAACTCATTCTGTTCTTCTGAAATACATTTCCCCCAAGGGCTGGAGTTGCCCATCCCTGACCCTTAAATCATGTATTTTCAGGTAGAGATGCCTCAAGACGCAACTACTCTATCGCACTTATCTCTGTGTCTTCCCCACACAGATCGGACAAATAGACAGGCAGTGGATTATGGTCATTATAGTTAATTACCACTGTTTCCATGCTTGACTACGTAGAATATTGGCCTGTTAGAAACTACAATTCCCTACTACATCACACAGTTCGGGTTTGATCTGATTTATCTCTAGAAAACCTGCACATTGAGCTCACGGGGAAAAACAGAATGAAATGGAAATGTTTGAACCTTTTTGTTTAAAAAAGCAAAGAATAACTGAAACATTGGTTATTTGCTCAGCACTATTGAAGCGTAATGGAGAACAAAACAGTAAAAGCCCCTTCTATTGACATTTTGCCTTTTTAAGTAAATCGGGCGTTAAAAATGAGGTGAAAAGGAGACTGCATTTTAATAAATACTTTTCCAGTTTAACGACAAACAGGTCTCCGTTACAAGTTTTTCCAGTTGGGACATTGTTTTGATAGCCTAGCCTACCCCTCTGGGGAGAAGCTTCTAAATGTGGTAGCACATATTAAACAAGCTGGTCTCCACAATGAGGTTCTTAGCAGCCTAAGTTGAATCTGTTACATTCCTCAAAACCATGCAGAGGCTGCCCCTCTCATTTTCCCTTTTGTGTTTTCCTGTGGAATTTGACCTCTGGACCTTGAATGGCCCTCTTCGGGATTTGGACAGATCTAAATGGCCAGGGTACTTTCATTAGCCAAGCTTCCCAGCTAGTGGACCAGAAGCTTGCTTCTGCTTTCTCACCAGAAAAAGTCCTCTGATCACTTGTGTGCCTGCCTTTTTTTTGTTATTACTTTGATGGCTTCTAAGCCTAACTATGTCAAGCCTCATTCCTTTCATCCATCTTAAGTTTATGGGTGAATGTCTGTTTTTAGTCTTAAGCTCATCGGGACTTCGAGCCGAAGAATAGAACAATGGGCCTATACCATTATGCATTTTCATTGTGTATTTTAATCAGTGCCGTGTGTCATACCAATTGACCTCTATTTACACCAGTCTTTCCTTGTCAGCTTAACGAGCATCCCTTCTTACATTCTGTAGTTTATCATTCTAGCGTATTTTTGGCATAGCCTTGTTTTTCTAAGACACTAAAGTCTCTGGAGCTGATTTAGACAATGTCTTATTATTATTTTTTTTTACATTTGTAAAATATGTTGTGAGCACAAACGTCAACAATGTTGTCTTTCTTGTTATCCATTCTGACTTAGGCCTACACACTGTATTTTCAGGGCTTTATCTGCCATGAAAATTATTCCTTTTGGCATTACTGGGCACATGGCTATTTTTGTTGGAATGCATGTTTTTAATTAAGCATGAGATCATTTTCACTAGACGGAGCCTTTTTTCTCTTGGTGGGCTGAATTGAATTCCCAGTGAAAGGCTGTGGAGAGAACATAATACTTTCACCAGGATGTAGGCTAATAATGGTTTCTGCATTGCTGTCCATTGGGCTATAAAATCCCTTTAGAGGATGGAATGTTGGAACTGAAAGAAGGGGTTTTGTCTATTGCTTGTGTGAAAAATTTCCCCTCTACCCCAACTCTGGCAGTTGAATGTCATTTAGCATACGTTGGGCTCAAGTAGTGCATTTCTGGGTTGTTCTACTTGGAAAGATCTGGCGGTTTGTGGTCAAATATTGTTTATAAATTAGATATTCACCAAACAACATTGAATTTGAACCATGTTTTGTTTTATTGGGAAATGTACCATATAGGCCTAGCCTCAGGGATTTACTTTTGAACTACTTTTGGGAAATGCACCAGGATGTGACGAAGCTTCACTTGCTTAGCTCTCTACGCAGTTCTATGTACGTTTGTGCAGCCACATTTTTGGAACATGGCCCAAACGGAGCTCCATTTGCGTAGACTGTGAAATCACTATGGAGAGTCGTTTAGTCTTTTTCCTAAATGGACCACTTGTGGCTTAATCAGTCTGCGAGTGGTCACATCTAAGAACGGGAACACGAACAGGGCTGGGACAGTTTTAATCCCAAATGTGATGCAGTATGAAATGGGGGAAATTGCCAGGTGAATGTGTATTACTTAATGCCTCATGAGCTTAGTTCAACTGTCGTACCCCATCAGAACCCAAAATAGAAGCTTGTTTTACTGTTTGTAACAAAGAAAATGTAAACACACTAGCCTAAAGACATGGTTAAAACTATAGATTTGATATCATGGATGGTCAGTCCTTGCATCCATAGCTCTGTCTATGAATGAGTGGTTTCATTTCACCAGTCCCATTCCTCAGCTTTTTACCAAAACCGGGAGATCACTTTGTTTCAAATGTTGATTGCCACTTTAAATGGTGATGCATCGGACTTAGTTAACATTCTGAGCACAGAGGGCCTTTTGTCACAAAAGTGCTGAGGACATGAGTGCAAGCCCTACCTCAGTGCAAACACAAGGAGAAAATGGCTGCCTGTTTGAAGATTCTGACGGCAACAATAGCATTCCCTGGTCTCCCTCAAATGTAATTTAGAGGGGATTAACTTCAAACCACACTATTTGAAACAGAATTTCAGAGCACGGTTAAACTGCTGGGGCCCCCCCGCACCACGGTCGGTGAATTACCGTAGCAGCAACGCTTAAAATTAACTCTTTCAAATGTGCCCAAGTTGCTTTATTTTGTTCAATGGAATGCTGTAACATGTAATAAATGCTTAACTTGATTTTTGCCTTTTTTATGCATGTTTTTTTGGTGGATAGAGAAAGGAACCACCTGGCTAAAAGAGGAACAAGGCTTCCAGTATCCCAGGCAGCCCTGAGCAGCCACCCAGAACAGTTAAAAAAATAAAATAAAAAAAGCCCCCTCCTTTGCCTCTGAACAATGAATAATGCATGACTGTTTCATTAATCATAGACTGGGCATATATTTGCCGAGCCAGGTGTTATCCAACCGGCTGCATGTTTCTGGTGTCTTGTTCAGCAATCAGTGCTAACCCAACTTAGCGTGATGACATCTGACAAGGCCCAGTGTGCAAGGGGCCAAAGACTTCAACCCCAAACACGTTCTGCCTAAATGTACTTTAGGAATCTTTTTTTGCACCTTGGCCCTGTTGCTTGTGTTTTAATTGGATCTGGCCATTCAATTGCTCTGCTGTTTAATCGCATTCACAGTGCGTACTCGGCAAATGGGCAATGAAATTAAGTGTGCTAATGTGATTAGAAAAAGTTGTCTTTCAATTATGTTAAATCAAGTCAAGCCCATCATGATTAGCTTAATTTTGTCTAGATAACGTTAAAGGGATAGTTCAGGCATAATGTATATTTGGTCAAATTACCCTTACCTTGTTGTCTGAAGGCCCATGGAGACAGAATCCACAATTTTAGCAATGATGCACCGCAAGCCCAAAGTTCCTCAAACACTTCAAACTATGTTCTGGGGTTGGTCGAGTTTAAAGGGATTGTTTACGCGCAAAATGCTGAAATCATTTGTCACTGGAACCTCGTCACTCAACGAACTATTTCCTCATGTAGTCTCACAGCCGTTTCTGTGTATACAATAACATTTGTATTGTATTCCATTGGGTACCCAGAAGCGGATTTATTTACGAGAGCTGTGATTTACGAGGTTGCATGATGGAAATAGAGTATTAAGTTTGGTTGCTTCAATACTTTTAACATGTTTTTGGGGAAGTTTCTACTTGTAGTGCAGCTTTGGCTGTTTTAGCATTGTTAGGATTCAGGAACTAACTAAATAATGGATTATTGTGGATTCTGTCACCATGGGCATTCAGACACACCTCAAGGTAAGGGTAACTTGACCCCAAATATAAATTTTGCCTAAACTATCCCTTTTTTTAAGAGCATTGTTTGGTGGTTACGGGAACGAAGGGGGATCTTGAGGTTTGATTGTCAAAGACGTGTGGTTTTTGTGGACCCTGTCACCAGTGACTGGTTCTGGTGTCTGTTTTGAAAGGCCAACTTTTAAGTGTAGGGTTAAATGGGAAAATGAGTGATGACTTCTTTAGTTGGTCACCTCCTGTCTTACCTTTCCTGTCAAAGATTAGTCAGAGGCTCACTCACTTCCTGTTAACACTTGTGAAAGTTTTTACAAAGGTTAAGCAGAAGGTGTAGGGGAACTTGTTGTACAAAGTTTTCAGTGGCACTGGCACAGCTCAGGTAGGAAAAGTTGTACCGCAAAAGTTTTTAATTTTTTTTTACTTTTTATTATATAACCCACAGTGAATGAGAATTAACCAGTGTAGGTGACAATTATTTAAGCAGATTTAATGTGTAAAGTAGACTAGTTCACTCTATACCGCGGTTGTTGGAATATAGGCTACAAGATGTAGGCTTAGACTTTCAGTTGAAAAGTGGTTTTGGAAAAGTTGCCTTATGCCAGCTAGAATCTGTGTTTTTTTACTTGCTGTGGTATTCTGCCTCTAAGTGCTGTGTTTGGGCCAGCAGGTGCGGGAGACTGAGACATGGATGCCCATGAAGATGACCCAAGCCGTGTCGCATGACGAGCTTGTTGCGTCTGGTGACGCCCCCAACGGCTCCGACTTTGGCTTCCCCGATGAGGAGCGCGACACATTTGACAATGAGGATGAAACGGATGATGATGAAGACTTCTCTGGCTCTGGAGATGAAGGTTGGTGTTTGCACAGATCTGCTAATTTGCTTTAAAAAGCTGATAGAATATAATGACATTATTGTTAACTTGTTTTCTTCTCTCTTCAGTAACTACTATTACACTCAAGAATGACAAAACCATGACAAAGGTAAGGTTTCTCATAATTGGCTATCATGTACCAAATGAGAGCCACGTTTCCTCTTCTTATAGTTCAAGTAGGTATAATTCTATTTTTTTTTTTGCTCATAGCCTGACATGAACGACAACAAGATCCCAGACCTGGACAGACCCCTGATGTCCAAACCCACACCAAATGAGATTGAACAGGTCCAGAAGAACAATGAAGTGTCCGTGCGGGGTGCTCCCAAACCCGAGGAGTACCCATCAAACGTACTGATGGCCCATGCAGGGGAGGAGAGCGTCTTCAGAAAAACAGAGGTCTTAGCAGGTGGGGCAACGGCACACTTAACTTTATTGGGGCTAGTCAAATTGTTATTATTATTGAACTTTGAAAAGGGTTAAATTATTTCAACGCAATTTAACTAAAGTATTTGTGGCAGTTCAATTTCACTGTCAGAAATGTACAGTTTCATTTGTAGCTTGTCCAAGTTATTCGCCAGATTACGGGGCTAATTGTAATTCCACTGGGTTTTGTTTCAGCTCTGATTGCTGGTGGAGCAGTGGGGCTGCTCTTTGCCGTCTTCCTCGTCCTTCTGCTCGTCTATCGCATGAAGAAGAAGGACGAAGGCAGCTACGACCTGGGAAAGAAGCCCATTTACAAAAAGGCTCCGACAACGGAGATCTATGCCTGAAGGCCACCTGCCTGCTCTCCAGTGCCTCTCGAAAGCAAACCTCTCCTCTTGCCTGCTTACTGTAAAGCCAGGAAGTCCCAGAGGGAGAAACCATCAAACAAAAACTGCTTTTCCTATTCCACCACAAGTTCTGAAGTGGTTCATTTTGAAACGGAATCAACATTTTAACTGTCAGTTTTCCTATTTTATTTTGTTCTTTCCCCTACAGGAAAGATATTGGGAGAGGACCATTTCAGCTGCCAAACAATGCAGTACACCATTTATTTGTTTTATAAAAAGTATCAATACTGCAGCGAAATCTTGACTTTTCTCTCCCACACTGTTTTATGACACTAACAAGGTGCAATGACAACTTCACTCAGTGAGGTGAAATGGTACAGATATTTATTTTCCTCCACCCTACTCTGAACCTTGGTACCCATACTGGTGCTACAGAAGTCTGTTACTGTAGCATTTTCTTTTACAATAATTTTTTAAAATAATCCCTGTGTAGGGAAATCGTGAAAGGTTCTGTTTCGATTCAAATGTATTTTGTCAAACAGATCAAGTCTGAAGTGAATTCCAGATTGATGAAAGTAACTTGATACATGCTACCCTATCAATATAGCGGGGGCCAATCAACATGCTTTTAGTCCTAGGACAAATCGCTGTGTGAATACACCCACTCCATCCACAGACCACAAAATTATTTGTAAAAACGAGCAACACAACGACACATACATACATGATTGGTGAGCTCAGTTTTTTGCCAGACCTCATCTCAGTGATTACAATTCTTGTAAACTAAGCTATTTGAACAGCTTATGGACTATCGCTGTTGACATAACAATAATTATCACTGCACATGGACTGTACGCTTCAAGGGATCTGTACATAGCCATTTTAATAAAATTCTGAACTTGGAACTTAGCCATTTCTTGGCAGATGTTTATTTACCAAATATTTTATACTTTGTCTAACATTACTGTAAATGCTTGGAATAATCGGTTTCTTCATACCTAAGAAGTAGGGGTGTAATGATTCCCTGATACAGATCGGCCCTGGTTCAAATGTTTGACAACCGTTCCAAATGTACAGTAGTATGCATGCATCAGTCAAAGTCACTAAATTGACAAAAAGCTATCGGGGGCGGCAATGTCCACCCGATAGCCGGGTGGTAGATGCCCAGTTTTCCTTATGGCTCAGCTTTGGTGCCTACATACACTAGACTTGTACGATTTACACACACGTCAGCTGAGAGACCCAGCTCATGAGCTCTATCGGCAGCAGATTTGAATTTCGAATGGGAAATGAATGTGTTTTATGTAACCAATGTTAGTGAACCGAATCGCATCGATTTGTTCCTCTAATCAAACTGAATCGTACCGACTCGTTTCGAACTAAAACACATCATTCCTGTATCGTATCGTAGCCCAACTATATCTAGATGCGTATTGAATCGTTGTGAAAGGGAAAGATCCACATCCCTACTAAGAAGCCTATAGTGGGAAACACGTTTTAACTACCAATGCTAGTACTAACTTTTTCTGTCCAGTGTTTTAGAATACTTGTTCAATTTAACTATAATTGTATTACCTTTCAGGTTGGGGCTTTTCCCCCTCTTAGCTGTTGTATTTGATTTAAATGTTTTATATACACTAGTTCAAGAAGCAAATAGTTTTAAAACTTTTTTTTTTTTGTACATTTTAATTTGTTCCTGACTTTTAAGCCGTATATATTTATGTATTGTAGAAGGATTGCTATGTAATTGTTCAGGGGAACTGAATTGAACCATGTGTCATTTGCATGGGGAAAATCTGCTGCTTTTGTCATAAGATATGTGAATCACCAATTGAGTGGAGAAGTCAATGAATCATTGATTTCTGCATGCATGTTCTGATTTATTTGGAAATAAAGCTATTTTTATGCATATTAACTAAAAAAAATGGTTGGATCAGTTTTTTTTCAGTATTCCGGTGACATTTACTATCTACACAAAGATCAGCATGAGGTGTAAATTCTGCCAGCTCGGTCTTTGTCATAGAACAATTTGCATTGTTATCGTCCTGTATACATTACTCTTTGTTGCCAGTGCAGTTTAATCTGATTATCAACCCAACAATATAATGGGAGTTGTTACACCAGAGCTTGCTTGCACAGCCTGTACCCTGACAAGACAACTTAGCCATCATGATACTTCCCCGTACCTGTTGTCATTTCTGAGTATATGAGCAGGATGGCTGTATTGTAGAACACTAGCTGTTTTGAAGTCTATTGAAGAATGCGCTCACCCCAAACTGGTGCATGCTCTTCCCAGCAGCATAGTCTGTATCTTGAGACCTCACCATCCTGATACTTAACTTTAGTGTTGTATTTTTTTTAGTACAGGACCGGTGTCTGATGTACTTCCACCACAGGACACTAGCTGTTCTATACGTCATAGGGTGGACTTTAGCTCTTCCATGAATTGTATTATCATGGATCTTTGCATGCTCTCTCAAATTATTGATCTTAATTGCATGTGTGTGCTGTGACTTTGCAATTTGCTGTGCTTAATTGTATGAACCTTTTTTTAAATCTGTAATTGGAGCATCCCCTAACTATGCTCTCTACCTCTTTTTATAGCCTGTGGTGCACCTGTGTTTGAGTCACTGGAGTATAAGATGGAAGTTGTCGCTCCAAACTACAAAGGTCTGAGCTGCAGAGCTCTGGTTGAAGCAAGCACATTGTGATGTCCACCCTAAACATAGGTTTGCCCTGCGTTCAGGGTTGTCGGCTATTGTTTGTAGGTCTTGCTCAGTGTCACTCCTCGTACTTCCCCCATGTGTGTGACGATGGTGGCGCCGCCAGGTAGATTTGTCATATGACGTGCAATGTCATTTAATGCTCTTAAAGTGACAGTACATGATTGATTTGAAGTCCTAGGTATTTGTCTGGGCCGTGCTCAAGTCACCATCCAGGTATTTAATGAACATTGCTATAAATGTTTCTGACGTTTAAACAAAATTGCCTGTTGGTTTTAAATATTGTAACTGAAAAGATCGTTGTAATAAAATATTTTTTTATAAAGTGCTACCTGGTCCATTGTATTGCTCATGACCCAATCCAATATGTGGCCTGTCACGAACCCGTCTTCTACTGGTTGAGGTGTTCCTCATTAAACAGGAGCTGGCGTAGTCTGGTACTTGAGCCATTTTAGGTAACCCTAGTCGGCAGGTTTTAGAACTAGATAAGACAACCCCAAACTGACCCATGTTTTTTCCTTGCTGCTGGATGGTTTCGTATGGCACTCCCTAGCACAGTGGATTGTGAGTAGCTGTGCTGACACCCAGACAGAATGAGTGGCACACCTGTTCCTGCTTCTGTGTGCTGCTGGAAAAAACAAAAGCTAGTGATGTCAAAAAGTGTAGAACTTTCATGGACTCACCCTTTCGAATAGTCAAACCATTTAATACAAAGTCTTTACAAATCAAGATAATCATGAACCAAATTTGTTGAGGGGGGGGGGGGGGGAAATCAAGGGTAGAAGGTTGCGTTAAACCCCCCAATATTAAAGCAAACTTTTAAAAACATGCTAAATTGTTATGGGAGTTTCCAAAGGCCATACTGCAAGTCACATTGCGATCAAATCAATCCGTCCTAATCATTGAACCATTATATTATAATAAATATACAGGTAACTGACTAAAGGAAACACTTGAGTAAATGAGGGATAGAATGTATGTTGAAAGTTTGTGCTTCCACACAGGTGTGGTTGCTAAGTTAATTTAGCAATTAACATCCCGTCATGTACATTGCTTCGGAAAATATTCAGACCCCTTGACCTTTTCCACATTTTGTTACGTTACAACCTTAATCTAAAATGGATTAAAAAAAAAAATCCTTGTCAATACCCCATTAAAAAAAACATATTTACATAAGTATTCAGACCCTTCGCTACGAGACTCGCAATTGAGCTCAGGTGCATCCTGTTTCCATTGATCATCCTTGAGATGTTTCTACAACTTGATTGGAGTCAACCTGTGGTAAATTCAATTGATTGGACATGATTTGAAAAGACACACACCTGTCTATTTAAGGTCCCACAGTTGACAGTGCATGTCAGAGCAAAAACCAAGCCATGAGGTCGAAGGAATTGTCCGTAGAGCTCCGAGACAGAATTGTATCGAGGCACAGATCTGGGGAAGGTTACCAAAACATTTCTTCAGCATTGATGGCACCCAAGAACACAGTGGCCCCCATCATTCTAAAATCGAAGTTTGGAACCACCAAGACTTTTCCTAGAGCTGGCCAAACTGAGCAATTGAGGGAGAAGGGCCTTGGTCAGGGAGGTGACCAAGAACCCGATGGTCACTGACAGAGCTCCATAGTTGCTTGTAGCGTCATACCAAAGAAGACTCGAGGCTCTAATCACTGCCAAAGGTGTTTCAACAAAGTACTGAGCAAAGGGTCTGAATACTTATGTAAATATTATTTCCGTTTTTTATTTACTATTTATACATTTGCCAAAAAAAACTACAATCCTGGTTTTGCTTTGTCATTATGGGGCATTGTGTGTAGATTGGTGAGGGGGAAAAAACAAGTGAATCCATTTCAGAATAAGGCTGTAACATATCAAAATGTGGATAAAGTCAAGGGGTCTGAATACTTTCCAAATGCACTGTATAAAAATGCCTAGTTGCCCATTATTTTGGCTACCATGGCAAGGAGAGATCTCAAATGAGCAGTTTTTTCACAAATTTGAATGTTGACCAATCAGATCATCTCTGAAAAATATCTGATTTGAAAAGATCTGATGTGATCGGTCAAAAGAACAATCAGTGGAAAAAAATATCAGAATTGGGCTGCCTGTGTAAATGCAGCCACAGTCACCAGATCTCAACACAATTGAACACTTATTGGAGATTCTGGAGATGTGCCGCCATCAACAAAACACCAAATGATGGAATTCCTGGTGGAAGAATGGCGTCGCATCCCTCCAATAGAGTTCCAGACACTTCTAGAATCTATGCTAAGGTGCATTAAAGCTGTTCTGGCTAGTGCTGGCCAAACGCCTTATTCAGACGCTTAATGTTAGTGTTTCCTTTATTTTGACAGTTACCTGTAATTGCATAAGAGTGTTTCAACATCTTTACCAAGGATTTGAACAGATTTTAACTTGTCGAAGTAGACAGGCTTTAACTTGTCATGACGAAAGTACAGCTCTACCAATATTAAATCATTTGAACCTGACTGAATTTGATGCCACAATCAAGTTCCTTGTATTTCTTTAATTTATAATTTCCTCAAAATAAGTGACATCTGTATCCTTGTACATTTACATTTTTTTTAAGGAAGATGTGATGGGTGACATGGAAGGATTTTAAATATGCACTATTATGTACATGTACTTGTACTACATATCATTATATCAACGTTTAGAATAACATTTTGCTTATTTGCCTCCTAAAATTAAATACAGTTAGAATTATAAACTACTCTGACATAACATAACAGCCTGGTCTCATTTATGTTTTTCGTTATCATTACGTTTCACCAGCTGTTCTTAATTTTTGTGTCACCCAGGCCATCATTTGTCCTGAAAGCTGGTGCTGTCTGATATATACACAGGAAGTCAGTGATAAAGGATGAGATGAAAGGCTTCCCTTCACACACCAGGGTCAAAGGGAAAATGAAGATGGATTCAGGAATTACACTGAAATTGGAGAGCTTTGTGGGGGTTTGATTCTCAAATGAAATTATATTAATCAAGGGTTGCCACAATCTCTCATTGAACTACAGATGACCACATCATTGAGCTCATGCCAGCAGTATCAGAGCGTACAGTTAGAGTTTATTTTCTTTCTTGTGGTTCGCCTCCACTGCCCACATGATAGTAGAGCCATTTTGGATCGAGGGTGACGTAGTTTCCATGGCAACAACCAAATGGAGTGGGGACAAGAGGATTATACACCTTCTTTTTTTTTTTACTAGAGGTCCGAAATTGGGCAGTGCGTCAGCCGGTCTAATGGAAATTAAACAAATGAGATCCACATGGCCAAAATTAGTGAGCTAGCTAGCCTTTCCTCCCAGTGTAGGAGCAGGTTGCCTGGGTGCTGGGTGCAGTTCTCCCACAGTCATAGGCAGCCTTTTGTCTCCATGCATAAACAAATTCCACACAACCTCTGACACAGTCAGAGACACATTCCTTTACCACACAACAATGAGGGCTTTTGTGTGCAGGCCGCCCTGTGTTTTCTATTCATTTTTATTGCTTTGGAACTTTTTGCATGGAAAATTGTATAATCTCTCGGGTGGTTTTGCTCCATTTGATCGCAGCTGTACTAGTGTGTCTTCCCCCAGAAGTCAAGGACAAAAGAACCAAATGCTTTGAGGCATGTGATGTTATCTTTTGTTGAAGTCCTATCATTATTTGTTTAATGCCTGGGGGTTGTTGATGGTGAAAATATGAAAAGACTCAAGAATTTCACAAAGGCTAAACTATACAGAAGCCCCACTGAAGCCACTATTTCAGCTACTATTTGAACTCTTGATGTGTGTTCTAAATATAGCAGACAAGAAATACATCTTCGATAGAATGAATATGAAGGAACCCGGCTACTACATAAAACAAAATGTACAATGAGAGAACACAATAAAGAATATGACAATGGAGGGGGGCTTTGATGCACCTGTTCCGTCTCTGTCTTCTATCTAGGTAGCGGGGTGAACAAGCCGCAGGTCGGGTGACTGAGGTCCTTGATGATCTTTTTTGTCCTTCCTGTGACACCGGGTGCTGAGATGCTCACGGTGATGTGTTGGGCTGACCGCACCACCCGCTGCCGACATAGTGGAGCAGTCAGTTCCCATTTTATTTTGTCGCATACACATGGTTAGCAGATGTTAATGCGAGTGTAGCAAAATGCTTGCGCTTCTAGTTTCAACAGTGCAGTAACAACAAGTAAACTAACAATTCCACAACAACTACCTAATACTCACAAATCTAAAGGGATGGAATAGGAATATGTAAAAATAAATGTATGGATGAGCCGAGCGGCATAGGCAAGATGCAATAGATGGTATAAGGTACAGTATATACATATGAGATTAGTAATGTAAGATATGTAAACATTATTAAAGTGGCACTATTTAAAGTGACTAGTGATCCATTTATTAAAGTGGCCAATGATTTGAGTATGTATTTAGGCAGCAGCCTCTCTGTGTTAGTGATGGCTGTTTAACAGTCTGATGGCCTTGAGATAGAAGCTGTTTTTCAGTATCTCGGTCTCAGCTTTAATGCACTTGTACTGACCTCGCCTTCTGGATGGTAGCGGGGTGAACAGGCAGTGGCTGTTGTACTTGATGATCTTTTTGGCCTTCCTGTGACATCGGGTGCTGTAGGTGTCCTGGAGGGCAGGTAGTTTTCCCCCGGAGATGCGCTGTGCAGACCACACCAGACTCTGGAGAGCCTTGCGGTTGAGGGTGGTGCAGTTGCCATACCAGGCGGCGATACAGCCCTACAGGATACTCTCAATTGTGCATCTGTAAAAGGTTGTGAGGGTTTTAGGTGACAAGCCACATTTCTTCAGCCTCCTGAGGCTGAAGAGGGGCTGTTGCGCCTTCTTCACCGCACTGTCTGTGTGGGTGGACCATTTCAGTTTGTCCGTGATGTGTACGCCGAGGAACTTAAAACTTTACACCTTCTCCACTACTGTCCCATCGATGTGGAAAGAGGGGTGCTCCCTCTGCTGTTTTCTGAAGTCCACGATGAGGGGAGGGGGGGGGGGGTTGAGCATACACCCTTGTGGGGCCCCAGTGTTCAGTGATCAGCGAAGTCGAGATGTTGTTTCCTACCTTCACCACCTGGGGGCGGCCCGTCAGAAAGTTCATGACCCCAGTTGCACAGGGCGGGGTTGAGACTCAGGGCCTCAAGCTTAATGATGAGCTTGTAGGGTACTGTGGTGTTACATGCTGAGCTGTAGTCAATGAACAGCATTCTTACATAAGTATTCCTCTTGTACATATGGGATAGGTGCAGTGTACAGTGTGATGGCGATTGCATCGTCTGTGGACCTGTTGTGGCGGTATGCAAACTGAAGGGGGTGGCAGGTAAAAGTCCCAAAATGGATGTAGCAATTGCAGATTGCCCCTTTAAATGTCAAGCATGCTATTACCTGGATTGAATCTAGGCCTAAAAACAGGGCCTGATTACACGTGCCCTGGGGCCCCGACCTCCAAAATGTGTAGAATTGCAGGAAATTTGCTTTAAAACCCTAACATTTTCTCTCAGCATCATGGCAAAATGTGTAGAATAGCATGAGATTAGCTATAAAACTGGACATTTTTCCTCACTGCCCCATGGCAAAATGTGTAGAATTGCAAGAAGTTAATTGTCCCTCCCACCTTAACCAACCCCACCTTAGCCAAACCTATCTTGAAATTTAAAGACAGAGAGATGCCTACCCTGGATTAGGAGGCCATTGTAATTGGTATGTCTCATTTCAAGAGGGGACTGGACTGTGTTTGGAAGGCAGTTTCAATAGCACAGCTAGGGAGTGGTACTCACGTAGCCTCTCATTGAAATCTGATGGAGGGAATGAGTCTTGTCTCTGAAGCCAGACTGAAACAACACTACTACTCAACTACTACACCTGTTTGACTCATCCTCTCGCTATGTCATTCTTTCTCTCTGTCTCCCCAGCTCTCCTTTCCTTTTGACTCGCTCTCCCAATGTTGTTCTGCCTACGGCAATGCCCTTTTCTCATTCCCCACACTGAGTCATACACCAGTACGAAACAGTTCCACCCACCTGAACTTTGGACGTGCTTACCCATTCACTGACACACTGAATAAACACATGTATCAGGACATAGCTCAGGCTTTATGCTGAGATCACACAGCAGGGACACAACACAGAGGAAATCCTAAATGGCCAGTCCTGGGTTGTATTCATTAGGCACAAAATGGAAGAAAACTGAATACTACCAAAACTTACCCCCCCCCAAAACCACTTTTTTTTCTGTTACAAAACATTTTTCTACAGTGTGCCCTAATGAATACAACTCAGGGCTCCTTAGTGTGAGTTACAACAACATTTTTCATGAGGTCATTCAGAGTTGAATGACTAGAAGGTCCCCCAATGGTCTTGTTGATACAGAATGTGGCTGTATGCGCGAGTATTTCCATGATTTCCCGTGAGTAAGCAGCAGTGCTCATGGGGAAGTGTTGACGGGATGGAGAGTGGGAATTGACAGATACTGCAGAGGTTTTTGTTCAAGGACCATCCTAGGGGAGAGGAGACAGGTAACACTGAATGACAACTGGAGAGAAAAAATGAATGATGGGGAAATGACTGAGGAATGGCTGGAATTTCCTGAACAGTCACTGTAGAAGGCACTTGCTACACTGTCTAATGTAGAGGGGGCCAGCTTTGATTGTAAATCAATAAATCACTCATGTCAATTGATGGGGTGCTGTGGCTGAAACATTGATGTGATCAAATCAATGCAAAAAGAGTTTGAAATGACTGTTCTTTTTGCTATTGTTTTGTACAAGCTGATGCCAGTATTACTTTTGCTCCTATTTTTAACAGTTTAGAATTGTTTGAGTGATTACAAAATAACCAATAGGAAGTGAATAACCTTTTTGCTTTGAAAAGACAATAATACTTTTAGTAATACTGAATGGATAATCAGAATGTATGTATGAGGGAATTACTCAGATTGTGGAGTGAGCCTTTAAGTTCTTATCTTTTTTTTCTTTCACCTTTATTATCTTTATTTATCATACTGTAGTTTTAACATTGAGTCCACTAGTTGCCATACACTGTTTTGTTTGGACCATTCAAGGTGTGTGGTTGTTACGTTCCCAAGTTTCTGTATTGTGGTTTGTGTATTTGTATGTGTGTGTTTCAGGAAAATGGCTACCTGTAATCCCCCCATCAGCTGATTGGTCGACTCAATGGGCAAATTGGCGCTGACCCCGCCCTCTCGTCAAAAACAGCTGTCTTCAATTACAGACTCCTTCTGAAGCAAAATAAACCAGTGTTCTGTTTCTCAGAAGTGAGATTATTGCTGAGAGAATAGAGCTGAGGGTGATAGCATGTGTTGGTTGTGTCTTAGAAAGAGCTTATTGTTATAGCCTGTATTGGTTGTTGTTCAGAGGGTTTCTTTGGTATTTTGTGTTGCTTGTTACTCAAATAGTTTGTGTGTAGTATTTTGTAGCCGGTCCTGAAAAGGTATGTGTATGCCAAAAGTACTGTGTTTGTGATTAGTAATTATTCTGTTTTTGTTCCCAGGGGGGAAGGGGAAGGCACCCTGGGAGTGCTTAGGCAAGAGGCCTGAGGGCATACATAACCCGTAGTAGTTTACTGTCTAGGCACACTAGGTAAGACCTGGGCGGACCACCCCCTATATTTTGGTTAGTGCACCAGGTGGTGCTAGTTAGGTAAGTAGTGGGTAGGCAGGTAAGGTAAGAGAGGGGGCTTTGATATTTACTTTCTTTGCTTTGGTTCCGTTCAGCCCCTTTTCCCCAAAATTACCGTGTGACGGAATAAATTCCTTGTAAACGGTACCACTCTCTTCCTTTGTCATCCTTACTCGCACCTACAAATCCCATACGGCTTTTGCTCCACGGGGAGTTGAGTTGTAGCAGGGTGTTGCGTTCCCTCTTCCTAGAGGTGTACGTAACAGTGGTATATACAAATACTGTATTTGTTTGAGGGGTGGGGGTACAGACATTGTAGGAATAGAGGGTTTACTGGTCTCACGTTTTAGTCTGAAATTCACAGGTAGGTTTTTGTGGGTGATGGAAGCCTGTCGGCAAAAATAATGTCAACATCTCTGCAGTATTCTGAAGTGTTGTTTATCCTGGAGAAAATGCCAACACATTACACCTCCCACAGTCACTGACTTGGCCTGGGCTGAGGGAGTCTTGTGTTCAATGAGGTGTAACCTTTTCAAGCACAATTGATGCTCTTACTATATAGAGCACAAGCATTCAGATGTGGGCCAAATGCAAAACAAATGGCTGTTGTACCTTCAAAGGCTAAAGTCAAGGTTTACTTGGTATAAATAGGCTTGCCTAGGTGAGAGAAGGTCAATGAGGGAATGATTTCTCAGAAGATGGCTGTTTAACAGTCTGATGGCCTTGAGATAGAAGCAGTTTTTTAGTCTCTTGGTCCCAGCTTTGATGCACCTGTTCTGACCTTGCCTTCTGGATGGTAGCGTGGTGAACAGGCAGTGGCTCAGGTGGTTGTTGTTCTTGATGATCTTTTTGGCTTTCCTGTGACATCGGGTGCTGTAGGTGTCCTGGAAGGCAGGTAGTTTGTCCCCGGTGATGCGCTGTGCAGACTGCACCACCCTCTAGAGAGCCTTGCGGTTGACGGTGGTGCAGTTGCCATACCATGCGGTGATACAACCCAACAGGATGCTCTCAATTGTGCATCTGTAAAAGTTGAGGGTTTTAGGTGACAAGCCAAATTCCCTTGATCCTGACTAGTCTCCCAGTCCCTGCCGCTGAAAAACATCCCCACAGCATGATGCTGCCACCACCGTGCTTCAGCGTAGGGATGGTGCAAGGTTTCCTCCAGACGTGACACTTGGCATTCAGGCCGAAAAGTTAAATCTAGTTATCAGTCCAGAGAATCTTGTTTCTCATTGTCCGAGACTCCTTTAGGTGCCTTTTGGCAAACTCCAAGCGGGCTGTCGTGTGCATTTTATTGAGTGGCTTCCATCTGTCCACTCTACCTGGCCTGATTGGTAAGGTGCTGCATAGATGTTTGACCTTCTGGAAGGTTCTCCCATGTCCACAGAGGAGCTCTGTCACGGTCACCTTTCTGACCAAGGCCCTTCTCCCCTGATTACTCAGTTTGGCCAGGCAGCCAGCTCTAGGAAGAGTCTTGGTGGTTACAAACATCTTCCATTTAAGAATGATGGAGGCCACTGTGTTCTTGGGGACCTTCAATGCTGTTGAAATGTTTGGTACCCTTCCCCAGATCTGTGCCTCGACACAATCCTGTCTCGGAGCTCTACGGACAATTCCTTCGACCTCGTGGCTTGGTTTTTGCTCTAACATGCACTGTCAACTGTGGGATCTTTTATAGACAGGTGTGTGCCTTTCCAAATCATGTCCAATCAATTGAATTTACCACAGGTGAACTCCAATCAAGTTGTAGAAACATCTCAAGGATGATCAATGGAAACAGGATGCACCTGAGCTCAATTTCGATTCTCATAGCAAAGGGTCTGAATACCTATGTAATTAAGGTATTTGTTTTTTATTTTGTTAACATTTGCAAATACATTTCTGATATCTTTCCAACAGATAAGATCTAAATCAGGCAAGAACTTATCCACGTAGAACAATTAGGGTTTCCTATCTCTCCAAAATAATCTGGTGATTGATGGTGTCAAAATAGGCACTAAGGTCTAAGAGCACAAGGACAGACGCAGAGCCATGGTCTGACGCCATTTAAAGGTACTCTAACACCTTCACAAGTGTGGTCTCAGTAGTATGACGGTGTCTAAAAGCAGACTGGAGCATTTTGTATGCATTATTTGTCTTCAGGAAGGCAGTGAGTTGCTGAGCAACAGTTTCCCCCCCCCAACATTGAGAGGAATGAGAGATTTTATATAGGCCGATAGTTTTAAAACATTTCTGGGTTACAGTTTGGCTTTTTCTGCCTTTATTTCTACCATTTTTTGTGAGTTTTGTACACATCCAGAGGATAGGGAGCCATTTATTATGTTCAGTATAGGAAGGCCAAGCACAGGAAGTAGCTCTTTTGATATACACTGCTCAAAAAAATAAAGGGAACACTTAAACAACACAATGTAACTCCAAGTCAATCACACTTCTGTGAAATCAAACTGTCCACTTAGGAAGCAACAGTGATTGACAATACATTTCACATGCTGTTGTGCAAATGGAATACACAAAAGGTGGAAATTATAGGCAATTAGCAAGACACCCCCAATAAAGGAGTGGTTCTGCAGGTGGTGACCACAGACCACTTCTCAGTTCCTATGCTTCCTGGCTGATGTTTTGGTCACTTTTGAATGCTGGCGGTGCTTTCACTCTAGTGGTAGCATGAGACGGAGTCTACAACCCACACAAGTGGCTCAGGTAGTGCAGCTCATCCAGGATGGCACATCAATGCAAGCTGTGGCAAGAAGGTTTGCTGTGTCTGTCAGCGTAGTGTCCAGAGCATGGAGGCGTTACCAGGAGACAGGCCAGTACATCAGGAGACGTGGAGGAGGCCGTAAGAGGGCAACAACCCAGCAGAAGGACCGCTTCCTCCGCCTTTGTGCAAGGAGGAGCACTGACAGAGCCCTGCAAAATGACCTCCAGCAGGCCACAAATGTGCATTTGATTTCACAGAAGTGAGATTGACTTGGAGTTACATTGTGTTGTTTAAGTGTTCCCTTTATTTTTTTGAGCAGTGAATACATTGGAATAGGGTCCAGTAATGAATGTGTTGAGATACAGGATTAAAAAACTTGATCCGAGTTCCTAGCATTTCTGTGCAAACTCAGGACAACTGAGTTTTGGAGAAATATACATATTCAAAGAGAGGTCCAAAATTTGCTTTATAATGATCATCATTTTTTTGAAGTTCATGAATTTATCACTGCTGCAGTGAAGGCCATCCTCACTTGGGGAATGCTGCTTTTTAGTTAACTTGCAACAGCAAATATTTTTGGGGGGAGCATTGTTGAAAAAAATAGGCAATCAGGTTGAAAAAGTAGGCTGATTGAGCAGCAGTGAGTGCTTTTCGATTTTGCACGGTACTATTCCACGGGACAAAACTAGATCCAGGGTATGATTGTGGCAATGTGTAGGTCTCGAGTCATTTTGGACAAAACCCACTGAGTTGATGATGGCTTCCAATTTGGTGGAGCGCCATTTCTGTTCCAATATTTTGGAAACTTGATTTAACGCTTGGTATTTTCTGTATACCAGGGAGCTGGTTTCTTGTGACAAATGTTTTTTATTTTTAACGGTGTGACTTTATCTAGGGTATTATGCAAGGTTAAGTTTAGATCCTCAGTTAGGTAGTTAACTGATTGTTGTACTCCAACATCCTTGGGTAGGTGGAGGGGTTGGAAGGGCATCTAGGAATCTTTGGGTTATCTGAGAATTTATGGTGCTGCTTTTGATAATCCTTGGTTGGGGTCTGCGTGAATTACTTGTTGTGATTACAAACCTAATAAGATGGTGGTCCGATTATGAGGAAAAACATTCCGCATATTCCATGGGCCAAACTAGATCCAGGTTATGCTTACGGCACTGCTTAGGTCCCGAGACATGTTGGACAAAACCCACTGAGTCGATGATGGCTCCGAAAGCCTCTTGGAGTGGGTCTGTGGACTTCTCCATGTGAATATTGAGTTCACAAAAAATAAGAATAAACTCAGCAAAAAAAGAAACGTCCCTTTCTCAGGACCCTGTCTTTAAAAGATCATTCGTAAAAATCCAAATGACCTCACAGATCTTCATTGAAAAGTGTTTAAACACTGATCCCATGCTTCTTCAATGACCCATAAACAATCAATGAACATGCAGCTCTGAAATGTTCGTTAAGACACTAACAGCTTAAAGACAGTAGGCAATTAAGGTCACAGTTCTGAAAACTTAGAACACTAGAGGCCTTTCTACTGACTCTGAAAAACACCAAAAGAACGATCCCCAGGGTCCCTGCTCATCTGCGTGAACGTGCCTTAGGCATGCTGCAAGAAGGCATAAAGACTGCAGATGTGGCCAGGGCAATAAATTGCAATGTCTGTACTGTGAGACGCCTAAGACAGCGCAGTGCCACAGGGAGGCAGGATGGACTGCTGATCGTCTTCGCAGTGGCAGACCACGTGTAACAACACCTGCACAGGATCAGTTCATCCGAACATCACACCTGCAAGACAGGTACAGGATGGCAACAACAACTGCCTGAGTTACACCAGGAACGCACAATCCCTCCATCAGTACTCAGACTTTCTGCAATAGGCTGAGAGAGGCTGGACTGAGGGCTTGTAGGCCTGATGGAAGGCAGATCCTTACCAGACAGCAACAATGTCGCCTATGGGCAGAAACCCACCGTCGCTGGACCAGACAGGACTGTCAAAAATCGCTCTTCATTGACGAGTTGCAGTTTTGTCTCACCAGGGGTGATGGTCGGTTTCGCGTTTATCGGCGAAAGAATGTGCGTTACACCGGGGCCTGTACTCTGGAGCGGGATCGATTTGGAGGTGGAGGGCCCGTCATGGTCTGGGGCGGTGTGTCACTGCATCATCGGACTGAGCTTGTTGTCATCGCAGGTAATCTCAACGTTACAGGGAAGACATCCTCCTCCCTCATGTGGTACCCTCCCTGCAGGCTCATCCTGACATGACCCTCCAGCATGACAATGCTACCATCCATACTGCTTGTTCTGTGCGCGATTTCTTGCAAGACAGGAATGTCAGTGTTCTGCCATGGCCAGCGAGGAGCCCGGATCTCAATCCCATTGAGCACATCTGGAACCTGTTGGATCGGAGGGTGAGGGCTAGGGCCATTCCCCTAGAAATGTCCGGGAACTTGCAGGTGCCTTGGCGGAAGAGTGGGGTAACATCTCACAGCAAGAACTGGCACATCTGGTGCAGTCCATGAGGAGGAGAAGCATTGCAGTACTTAATGCAGCTGGTGGCCACACCAGATACTGACTTACTTTTGATTTTGACCCCCCCCCCTTTTGTTCAGGGTGACATTACATTTCTGTTAGTCACATGTCTGTGGAACTTGTTCAGTTGGTCTCAGTTGATGATTCTTGTTATGTTCATACAAATATTTACATGTTAAGTCTGCTGAAAATAAACGCAGTTGACAGTGAGAGGACGTTTTTTTGCTGAGTTTATTATCTGACATAACTACGAGGTCTGGTAGGAATTCAGGGGACTCAGTGAGAAACCCTGTATAAGGCCTAGGAGGCCTGTAAACAGTTGCTATAACAACTGATTGAGTAGGCTGTCATGACTAAGAGCTCAAAATATGAAAACGTAGGATTTTTCTTAATCAGAAATTCAAATGTACTGTCATAAAAGTTAGCAACACCTCCGCCTTTGCGGCATGTTTGGGGGATACGGTGACTAGTGTAACCAGAAGGAGATGCCTCATTTAACAGTACATTCATCAGGCTTGAGCCATGTTTCAGTCAGGCCAATCACATCAAGTTTATTATCAGTGATTTGTTCATTGACTATGACTGCCTTGGAACTGAGAGATCTAACATTAAGTGGCCCTATTTTGAGATGTGAGGTATTATCACAATTTCTTTCAATCATGACAAGAATGGAGGAGGTCTTATTCCAGGGATTTTGTTAAGGCGAACACCACCATGTTTAGTTTTGCCCGACGTAGATTTTAGCACAGAAACAGTCTCAATGGAGAAAACTGAGCTGACTACACTGACTGTGCTAGGGGCAGACTCCCCTAAACTGGCAGACTGGCTGGCTAACAGCCTGCTGCCTGGCCTGCACCCTATCTCATTGTGGAGCTAGAGGAGTTACAGCCTTGTCTATGTTGATAGATAAGATTTCAGCTAGGGTGGAGTCCGTCACTCCTCAGGAGGACAGGCTTGGTCCCAGAAAGAGGGACCAATTCTATATTTTGGAAGGGACAGAAAACTATTTTCAACCAGCAATTGAGTTGTGTGAATGTGCTGTAAAGCTCATTACTCCCCCTAACTGGGAGGGGGACAGAGACAATTACTCAATGCCAAATCATCTTTCTATCGAAGTTACACGCTGAAACGATGTTGCACTTGGTGACCTTTGACTGTTTCCTCCTAACATTGTCGGTGCCGACATGGATAACAATATCCCTATACCATCTGCTCTCGCCAGTTTTAGCTTCAGCCAGCGCCAACTTCAGATTAGCCCTGCCCCCTGTTAAACAGTGTATGATCGCTGGATGATTATTTGAAATCTAATATTGCGGGTAATGAAGTTGCCAATGACTAGGGTTTTCCATTTGTCAGAGCTAATGGTGGGAGGCGGCAGCGGCTCAGACCCCATAACGGGTGGAGGAGAGACCTGGGAAGGCTTGGGCTCTGACTCCGACTCGTTGCTTAGTGGAGAAAACTGGTTAAAAGTTTCTACCAGCTGAATGAGCAACACCGGTTGAGCATGCCGATAGCGTTTCATTCCAGAAGCTGTGAGAAAATTGTCCGGCTGTGGGGACTGCAGGGGGATTAACACTACTACCTGTATTTACTGGTGGCACACTTAAATTGCCCTTGCCTAACGATTGCATCTGAAGCCGGGCTTGCAACTCTGCTATCCTCACGTTAAGGCGATAGTTCTCCTGTATTTAGGGGTGGCAGGTAGCCTAGTGGTTAGCGCATTGGGCCAGTAACCAAAAGGTTGCTAGATCATATCCCCAAGGTGAACATCTGTTGTTCTGTCCCTGAACAAGGCAGTTAACCCATTGTTCCTAGGCTGTCATTGTAAATAAGAATTTGTTCTTAACTGATTTGCCTAGTTAAAAAAATATATATTATGAGTACTACAATGAGAAGGCATAATAATGTTACTCAGCTTTTTCAGCTGGACGAGGTCCTGGAGATTCAGATACAACATCCAGGGTGAAAAGCTACAATTAAAAAAGTTGAGTGAGTACAAAAGTAAGACATTAATAAACTTGTTAAATACAGAGTTTGATTAAAGGGTTATTATTAAAGTAAAAAGCAAGAACGTTTGGCAGGTAGCCAAGTAGCAATAAACAGCACAGCAGCATGGAGACAACATGGTAGTTTCACACTACATGGAGCAGCATCTTGTGCTCAAAACCTGGTAGTTTCACACTACATTATGGTAAATAATGCAAGTGACTAATTTCTCTGAACGGTGGGGGATCACAAGACTCACGGGGAATACATGACATAGTATGGAGAATGGGGCTCTAAAGTGCGACAAAATATTTTGCTGTGCGGCCAGGGGTTTTATTTTGTGAGCACTGTGCTACTAGGTAAAAAATCTCCCAGATAATAATTGTTGTAAAGATAAGGCTTCGCTGTACCGTTGTTTCTGAGTGAGAAAAAACTGAGCGCAGATTCGATTGCGGCATGGTTGCACCATTACTACAGCGAAAACACTTTTCTTCTAGCCTAACCAGGTCAAAAGATTTGACCCATAGTTTTTTAAATTTAACTAGGCAAGTCAGTTAAGAACACATTGTTATTTACAGTGACGGCCTAGGAACAGTGGGTTAACTGCCTTGTTCAGGGGCAGAATGACAGATGTTTTACCTTGTCAGCTCGGGGATTCTTGCTAGCAACCTTTCGGTTACTGGCCCAATGCTCTAACCACTAGGCTACCTGCCTATTACCGGCACAACATTTTAATTTTCTTATAGCGGATCGCCGGACTTAATTTTGTATTCACAAACCATGTCTTGGGCCGTTTTAAAACTACTGCGGATTATAAAAATAACCATTTGCTTGCACTATGTTCAGTCATCTTGCCTCATTGGATATGTAGCTAACAACCTGGTAACTTTACCAGTATATCCAGACATTTGGGGACACAAAAATAAAGGAAAAGGGAGATCAATGATCATGGCAATGAATGAATGATATATCTCTTCCATGTCCTCATCACAAACCTTACATTTTTAAAGAGAAGGTGTACAATTTTCATTGTCTGCATCTCAATAGGAATCTAAAAAAGTACATTTCCTGAAGAAAATGTGGCGTGCATGCTAGCTTGTGAAGGATCAATTGATTGATAGGATAGCCTGAACATGTGAAAGCTGTTTTGGTGTCTCTACCTTGAACGGTTCAAGAGTTACTGTTGGTGGGTTATTTGATGCTAATTTATGCAAATGTAATAGTTATAGTTGATAAAAGTTTTTTAAGAATTGGAAGTTAGTACAGCCTGAACATGAGAAAGTTGGCTTGGTATCTCTAGCTTGAATGGTTCAAGAGTTAATGTTGGTGAATAATTTTATGCAAATGTATACAGTTATACTTGAGACAAGTTTTTAAGAATTGGAAGTTAGGATAGCTGAACACTGTATGTTGGAAACACTCAGTTTGTTATTTTTAACTTAAACATAAGCAATCTTTTTTAAATATAAATACCGAACTTGTTTTTGCATGGATTCCGTGACGCGGTAAGCTTTTAACAGGAATCCCAGGGGAGCCATCTCCTGCCTCTCCTCCCCCATCTGAAAGCGGAGTCGAAGAAGCACAGCAAGAGGAGCATGATAATCAACGATGGTCACATGTCATGAGCCGTGTAAGCCGAAGACAGAATGGCAATCTACACTCCCAACGAAAGGCCCGGAGCGGATACAAACAACGAATAGTTTTTCCGCCCTAGAGCCTGATCTTCCTGCACTTTCATCGCTGGGGATACCTGTGTCTGCTTCCGCTGTGCCTACTCCTACTCCTTCCCATACGATTTTGAAGTTGACGTCGGCAACCTTCCGTCCCTGCTCTGGATCGAGCTGGGCTTCTCCATCTGTTGGAGGCCTGCAACAGGCGCCGGGAGCTACGGGCTCAAGTCATCCTGCCTCTTGCACGCCCTTAAAGGGTTCTCCAAATCCCGTGAAGTGTGGGAGTGGGCGGATTTCCTCGTCCTTCTCGCCAGCCGTGATTTTGGGCAGCTCCATGGTAAGAAATGTAACTGTTCCTGGTGTAAAAACAATGTCCTATCCCGGAGCTTAAGTAAATTACATTACTAAGCTTCTCCCGAATGTACTACGCCAGGAAATGAACATCGATTCTATCGTAGTCCATGTGGGTTTTAAAACCCCTATAGGCTAGGGGGCGGTATTTTCACATCCGGATGAAAAGCGTGCCCAAAGTAAACTGCCTGCTACTCAGGCCCAGAAGCTAGGATATGCATATTATTAGTCGATGTGTATATAAAACACTCTGAAGTTTCTACAACTGTTTGAATGATGGCTGTGAGTATAACATAACTTATTTGGCAGGCGAAACCCCGAGGACAAGCCAACCAGGATTTTTTGTTTTTGTTGAGGTCACGCTCTTTTCAATGGATTTCTAAGGGGATCTAGATTTCTAAGGCAGTTGCTTGCAGTTCCTATCGCTTCCACTAGATGTCAACAGTCTTTAGAAATTGGTTGATGTTTTTCCTTTGAGAAATGAAGAAGTAGGGCTGTTCAGAACGAGGGTCGAGTGTAGTGTACTGTTGTGGTTGGGGCACGCGACCTGAAAGCTCGCTCCATTTTGTTTTTATCCACAATTGAATGCAGTTTATCCCGTTTTGATTTTTATTGATTATTTACGTTACAAAATACCTAAAGTTGTATTAGGAAAGTTGTTGGAAATGTTTGGACAAAGATTACAGGTAACTTATTAGAAATTTTGTAGTCATGTTGCGCGAGTTGGAACCTGTGTTTTCCTGGATCAAACGCTCCAAATAAATGGACATTTTGTAGATATAACGACGGAATTAATCGAACAAAAAGACCATTTTTGATGTTTATGGGACATATTGGAGTGCCAACAAAAGAAGATTTTCAAAGGTAAGGCATGAATTATATCGTTATTTCTGAGTTTTGTGTCGCGCCTGGCTGGATGAAATATGATTGTCTGTCTGTTTGCCTTTTTGAAATCTGACATGGTGGCTGGATTAACAAGAAGTAAAGCTTTAATTTGGTGTATTGCACTTGTGATTGTATGAAAGTTAAATATTTCTAATACTTTTATTTGGATTTGGCGCTCTGCTATTTCACCGGATGTTGTCAAATCGATCCTGTTAATGGGATTTGATCCCTAAGAAGATTTAATGACATTATGAAGGGCAGCTCTGAACAGTTGAAACTAGATTTTAAAGAGCTGTTTGACTCTGCTAGACACTATTAAAAGACCCATCATATCTGACCCTGTGCCCTCTCTGAATCACGGCATTGAACGCTTTAGCAGGATCCTTTCTCGTCACAACTGGCTATGTAATTATTGCAGCTCAATGGGTTGACAATTTTGATGCCTTTTGGAAAGAAAACACATTTTATAAGGAGGATGGGAACCACCCAAATCATTTGCGTACCTGGATCCTTTCACAGCATTATAAGGCTGCATTGAGACAATAACTTATCAATGACCCAAGCCCAGCTCAGTTAATCCCTACCATTGTGTCGCTGAGTCATCATAATGCTTTAGAAAATGTACATTATACCAGGGGCATTGATAGACACAATGTAAGTAACCTAATGCATGTCCCTCTAACTGCCCTAAATGCCTCTGCTGATCCTACAGCTATTGTATGCAGCAATCATGTGCCTATGAACCAGATTTATGCTGTCAGCACTGAGTCTGTGTTCCCTAGTAGGAAGTCCACTGTGTACAGCTCACCCTGCACTAACATAAATAAAATGAGTATATCTACTTCTACTAAGCTTCCCCGTAAAACAATGAAAACAAGCAAGCATCACAGAAAAGTGCTCAAAATAGCCCACGTTAAAATATGTAGCTTAAGAAACAAGGTTCATGAAATTAATAACTTGCTAGTAACAGATGACATTCATATTCTGACTATCTCTGAAACCCAGTTAGACAATACCTTTGATGATACAGTGGTAGCAATACAAGGTTGTAACATTTACAGAAAATACAGAAATCCCAGTGGTGGAGGTGTTGCTGTTTATATTCAGAACCACATTCCCGTAAAGATTAGCGAGGGTCTCATGTCAAATATTGTTGAAGTAATATTGTTACAGGTTCAGCTGCCTCACCTAAAGCCCATTCTTGTGGGAAGCTGCTATAGATCACGAAGTGCTAACAGTCAGTATCTGGATAACATGTGTAAAATGCTTGATAATGTATGTGATATCAACAGAGAGGTATATTTCCTGGTTGATTTAAATATTGACTAGCTTTTGTCAGGCTGCCCACTCAAGAGAAAGCTTCAAACTGTAACTAGTGCCTGGAACCTGGTTCAGGTTATCAGTCAATGTACTAGAGTAGTTACAAACAGCACAGGAAGGAAATCATCAACATGTATTGATCACATCTTTACTAATGCTGCAGAAATTTACTTGAAAGCAGTATCCAAATCCATCGGATATAGTGATCACAATATAGTAGCCATATCTAGGAAAACCAAAGTTCCAATAAGTTTTGTAGTGATTGCTATGTTGTTGATGTAAAGAATATTTGTTGGTCCATGGTGTGTAATGAGAAGCAACGCTGAACTTGACACATTTATGAAATTGCTTATCCCAGTTACTCATAAGCATGCACCCATTAAGAAATTACTGTAAAAACTGTTAAATCCCTGTGGATTGATGAGGATTTGAAAAATTGTATGGTTGAGAGGGATGAAGCAAAAGGAATGGCAAATAAGTATGAATGCACAACCGATTGGCAAACGTACTGCAAATTGAAAAATCATGTGTCTAAACTGAATGAAAAGAAGAAGCTACACTATGAAACAAAGATAAATGACATAAAGAATGATAGTAAAAAGCTTTGAGCACCTTCAATGAAATTTTGGGCAAAAAGGCAAACTCCACTCCATCATTCATTGAATAAGATGGCTCATTCATCACAAAACCCACTGATATTCCCAACTATTTTAATAACTTTTTCATTGGCGAGATTGGCAAATTTAGACATGACATGTCAGCAACAAAAGCTGACACTAGACATCCAAGTATTTCTGACCAAATTATGAAAGACAAGCATTGTAGTTTGGAATTTCGTAAAATGAGTGTGGAAGAGGTAAAAAAAAATATTGTTCTCTATCAACAATGACAAGCCACCGGGTCTGACAACTTGGATGGAAAACTACTGAGGATAATGGCGGACGATATTGCCACTCCTATTTGCCATATCTTCAATTAAGCCTACTAGAAAGTGTGTTATGTTTGGAGGAAAAAGGGGGACGCTTGCAAGCCGAAGAACACAATCCCAACCGTGAAGCACGGGGGTGGCAGCATCATGTTGTGGGGGTGCTTTGCTGCAGGAGGGACTGGTGCATTTCACAAAATAGATGGCATCATGAGGAAGGAAAATTATGTGTATATATTGAAGCAAATCTAAAAGTAAAATAATCTAATAAAGAAATATATAATATTACGACGAGCAATGTCAGAGTGGCATTGACTAAAATACAGTAGAATAGAACACAGTATATACATATGAGATGGGTAAAGCATTATGTAAACATGATTAACGTGACTAGTGTTCCATTATTAAAGTGGCCAGTGATTCCAAATCTATGTATATAGGGCAGCAGCCTCTAAAGTGTAGGGTTGAGAAGCCGGGTGGTAGCCGGCTAGTGATGGCTATTTAACAGTCGGATGGCCTTGAGATAGAAGCTGTTTTTCAGTCTCTCGGTACCAGCTTTGATGCACCTCGCCTTCTGGATGATAGCGGGGTGAACAGGCAGTGGCTCAGGTTGTTGTTGTCCTTGATTATCTTTTTGGCCTTCCTGTAGGTGTCCTGGAGGGCAGGTAGTTTTCTCCCGGGCAGACCACCCTCTGGAGAGCCCTCTTGTTGCGGGCGGTGCAGTTTCCGTACCAGGCGATGATACAGCCCGACAGGATGCTCTCAATTGTGCATCTGCAAAAGTGTCTGAGGGTCTTAGGGGCCAAGCCGAATTTCTTCAGCCTCCTGAGGTTGAAGAGGCGCTGTTGCGCCGTTGCGCCTTCTTCACCACACTGTCTGTGTGGGTGGACCATTTCAAATCGTCAGTGACGTGTACACCGAGGACACCGCTTTACACCTTCTCTACTGTACACCGCTTTACACCTTCTCTACTGCAGTTCCGTCGATGTGTTCCCTCTGCTGTTTCCTGAAGTCCACGATCAGCTCATTTGTTTTGTTGACTTTGAGGGAGAGGTTTTTTTCCTGGCCCCACTCCGCCAGGGCTCTCACCTCCTCCCTGTAGGCTGTCTCGTCATTGTTTGTAATCAGGCCTATACCGGGTGCTGTAGCGGTAAATCATAATCATAATTTTTTTTAAATTTGATTTATTTCACCTTTATTTAACCAGGTAGGCAAGTTGAGAACAAGTTCTCATTTACAACTGCGACCTGGCCAAGATAAAGCAAAGCAGTGCAACACAAACAACAACACAGAGTTACACATGGAATAAACAAGCGTACAATCAATAAACACGATAGAAAAAAAAGAAAGTCTATACACAGTGTGTGCAAATGGCATGAGGAGATAAGGCAATAAATAGGCCATAGTGGCAAGTAATTATAATTTAGCAAATTAACACTGGAGTGATAGATGTGCAGATGATGATGTGCAAGTAGAAATACTGGTGTGCAAAAGTGCAGAAAAGTAAATAAAAACAATATGGGGATGAGGTAGGTAGATTGGGTGGGCTATATACCGATGGGCTATGTTCAGCTGCAGTGATCAGTTAGCTGCTCGGATAGCTGATGTTTAAAGTTATTGAGGGAAATATAAGTCTCCAGCTTCAGTGATTTTTGCAATTTGTTCCAGTCACTGGCAGTAGAGAACTGGAAGGAAATGCGGCCAAAGGAGGTGTTGGCTTTGGGGATGACCAGTGAGATATACCTTCTGGAGCGCGTGCTACAGGTGGGTGTTGTTATCTTGACCAGTGAGCTGAGATAAGGAGCTTTACCTAGCAAAGACTTATAGATGACCTGGAGCGTGTGCGTGTGTTTGAGAGAGAGTATATGTGCTCATCTGGGTGAGATGGTCTTGACACTCACACATTAGGCTCTAAGTGCTTTAGTAAACAAAATGTGATCCTCACAATGTCTGATTGACCAGAACCACTTCAAAATGACATGGCTGCTATTCTGGACGCAGGGTTCACGCCCAAGAACACTTGATGAAGTGGCTTTCGCTTTTCATGCCGACCTCTCCCAGTGTCAAAACCTAATGCTTTCGTGATGCCTCAGTGTAGCTCCGTTGTTACACTCTGGTGCAATCTCAAAGGGACATATTACTTGAGTACTAAGAACAGTTGGACATGATAATCTAAGATAATCTACTCAACAGGGAATTACAGTGCCTTGCAAAAGTATTCATCCCCCTTGGCGTTTTTCCTAATTTGTTGCATTATAATCTGTAATTTAAATGGATTTTTATTTGGATTTCATGTAATGGACATACACAAAATAGTCCAAATTGGTGAAGTGAAATGAGAAAAATAAAATTTGTAAATTTAAAACGGAAAAGTCGTGTGTGCAAATGTATTCACCCCCTTTGCTATGAAGCCCCTAAATAAGATCTGGTGCAACCACTTACCTTCAGAAGTCATATAATTAGTTAAATAAAGTCTATGTGCAAGACTTTATGTGCAATCTAAGTGTCACATGATCTCAGTATATCTACACCTGTTCTGAAAGGCCCCAGATTCTGCAACACCACTAAACAAGGGGCACCACCAAGCAAGCGGCACCATGAAGACCAAGGAGCACTCCAAACAGGTCAGGGACGAAGTTGTGGAGAAGTACAGATCAGGGTTGGGTTATAAAAAAAAATCTGAAACTTTGAACATTCCACGGAGCACCATTAAATCCATTATTAAATAAATGTAAGAATATGTCACCACAACAAACCTGCCAAGAGAGGGCCACCCACCAAAACTCACGGACCAGTCAAGGAAGGTATTAATCAGAGGCAACAAAGAGACCAAAGATAACCCTGAAGGAGCTGCAAACCCCACAGCTGAGATTGGAGTATCTGTCCATAGGACCACCTTAAGTCATACACTCCACAGGGCCGGGCTTTACAGAAGAGTGGCCAGAAAGAGCCATTGCCTAAAGAAAAAAAAATGGTGTTCGCCAAAAGATATGTGGGAGACTCCCCAAACATATGGAAGAAGGTACTCTGGTCAGATGAGACTAAAATTGAGGTTGTTGGCCATCACGGAAAAAGCTATGTCTGGCGCAAACCCAACACCTCACATCACCCCGATTACACCATGTTTTTCATCGGCTGGGACTGGGAAACTGGTCAGAATTGAAGGAATGATGGATAGTGCTAAATACAGGTGAATCCTTGAGGGAAACCTGTTTCAGTCTTTCAGAGATTTGAGACTAGGGCGGAGGTTCACCTTCCAGCAGGACAATGACCCTAAGCATACTGCTAAAGCAACACTCGAGTGGTTTAAAGATTGCTGTACACCAGTGGCACCCATCCAACTTGAAAGAGCTGGAGCAGTTTTGCCTTGAAGAATGGGCAAAAATCCCGGTGGCTAGATGTGCCAAGCTTATTGAAACATACCCCAAGAGACTTGCAGCAAAAGGTGGCTCTACAAAGTATTGCTTTTGGGGGGGTGAATAGTTATGCACGCTCAAGTTTTCAGTTTTTTTTGTCTTATTTCTTGTTTGTTTCACAATAAAAATGATTTTGCATCTTCAAAGTGGTAGGCATGTTGTGTCAATCAAATGATACAAACCCCCAAAAAATCTATTTTAATTCCAGGTTGTAAGGCAACAAAATTGGAAAAATGGCAAGGGGGTGAATACTTTCACAAGCCACTGTATATATTTACATACATTTACATTTAAGTCATTTAGCAGACGCTCTTATCCAGAGCGACTTACAAATTGGTGCACTCATCTTATGATATCCAGTGGAACAACCACTTTACAATAGTGCATCTAACTCTTTTAAGGGGGGGGGGGGGTTAGAAGGATTACTTTATCCTATCCTAGGTATTCCTTAAAGAGGTGGGGTTTCAGGTGTCTCCGGAAGGTGGTGATTGACTCCGCTGACCTGGCGTTGTGAGGGAGTTTGTTCCACCATTGGGGTGCCAGAGCAGCGAACAGTTTTGACTGGGCTGAGCGGGAACTGTACTTCCTCAGAGGTAGGGAGGCGAGCAGGCCAGAGGTGGATGAACGCAGTGCCCTTGTTTGGGTGTAGGGCCTGATCAGAGCCTGAAGGTACGGAGGTGCCGTTCCCCTCACAGCTCCGTAGGCTAAGGGCCTAAGGACATTGGCTTGTAATTTGTACAGGTTGACATATCAAGAAGAACACTCCAAAATAACACAGGCAATATTTTATGGCCATAGGGTATATCCATTTGAATTCAATCACTTTTTGACAGCATCCTTTTTTATTTAAACAACATTTTCCCTACATGTTTGCCCATGGAAGAAGTGGTCAGAAAGTTACTTTTTGTTTAAATAAACTTTTTGTTTGAATGCCAAAACAATCAGGAGATAAATGTGTTCAAAGGTGATAAAGGTGCTCAAAGTTGACCCATTTCGTATACCCCACCATACCATGTGACATCCATGTCTTCATCACTGGAAAAGATAAACGGTTGAGTTTGTTATAATTTAAAAGCATGCAGTGTTTTTTTATTTTTTGGAAAAAAAAGTATTTTAATATTTTAATAAAAATAATGTAAACCATATCAAATTTTAAAAAATGCGTGAACTCCATAAATGTTGTAGCTTAGACCCTATTTCATATCATCTGAGGTTTTTGTGTTGTGCCCACCATCGGTTGAGACACAACATACTCTTGAATACAGTGTGGGTGTCATTTCAATCATAGAAATAGGATTCATAGAAAGGACCTATTCCTTCAGACCACTGCAATTTAGCTGGTACTCCATTGACATTTTAATTGAATTGACATTTTAACTTCCAATTACTACCACAAAGATGACCGCCAGTCCACCCATTTTGAATGTCAACTTAAATGGTCATGTTTATTCTAGTATCTATATTTCTATGATTTCAATAGGTTTTCTATGAAGGATTGACAGTATAATTTACAACAGATATTCCCATTCAAGTCAACATTCTCTGATGTGTGGATCTTCAACCAACCTGGTGGTACCTTTTGCAAGTTGGCATTTCAATTGTATTCCCATTTTAGTACACTTATCAGCCAAAACATGACCCCCACCCTGTATTCAAGAACATGTTGTGTCTCAACCGATGGAGGGCACAACAGAACAACCTTAGATGATGCAAAAGAGTGTTAAAGGTTAAAAAAGTACAGAATCATTTTTTAAATACTTTTTTTCACAGAAATTATAAAATAGTTTGACAACCTGTTAGTAAGCTTTGAATAATATAAATCTCAACCGTTTATCTTTTCCAGTGATGAAGACATGGATGTCTAAAGGTATGGTGGGTTATGCAAAATGGGTCAACTTTGAGCACCTTTATATCTTTCATGTTTTGGCATTCAGGTCCAAAAAGTGCATTTCTAAGCACTTCTACAGTGGGCAAATATATATGTAAGGTTTCTTTCAAATCAAAAGGGCACTGTCAAAAAAGGGAATGATTTCAATTGTATTCAAACGTTCTTCTACACCTGCATTGTTTGCTGTTTGGGGTTTTAGGCTGGGTTTCTGTACAGCACTTTGAGATATCAGCTGATGTAAGAAGGGCTATATAAATACATTTGATTTGATTTGATTTATCCCATAGCTTCGGCAGTACTATAACCACCAATAAACATAAATAACCATACAACTTTCAAATATACAAAATCATATGAATACCCTTCACAGTAGGTCAGGGTGCTTGCAAGACACACTTGCTCGGTATGGATACTTACGGTCATTGTCTAAGCCCTCTCTCTCCCACAAGCTTGGTTCCCACAGTGTCATATTGAAGCACTTAAGCCATGTGGCCCCAAACAACCCTGTCGCCAGTCAGCCAAGATCCACCCTCAGTGGGGCATGATCCCAGCTATGAGCGGTCAGAGGTCACAGGGCTAAATATAGCCCCAATATAGCCCAGAGGGAGGAGTGAAGCAGCGCAGGTGAGCCAAACAAGCCTGAAAAAGACCTGCCGGCTCGCATTACAGGAAACAGTCGTTCGGGAGAGGACTTTCCCATTTAAACACCCACTAACTTTTTTTTATTGGCCTTATCATGTGAAAAATGCCCTTCTTACACAAACAAGCAGATGATCATTGTATATTTGTTTTGATCTGTGAAAACATGTGGTGAAATATAGAGTTGGAGGCAGGAGACGAGAGCTCTAGACAACAAAGGTTGATTATTTTCCCTCAGAGATGGGTGAAAGGACTGCAGTTGACTTCATGTTTTCATGAAAGGGACAGGTTCTGGCACCAAAGTTATTTAATATGAGCTAATGTAGATTATGTGCTGTGCACATAGCTAATGTGATCACTGTAACTGATTTAACATGTGTCCAGAGTGACATTTAAATACATGAGAGGTAATTTAAGGATGTCTGCAATGGCTTTTTAGTGTGCGATGTGACGCGAAAGGAGATTAAGGAGAGCGGATTAAAATATAAAGCGGTTGTGATCCATTTGAGAGTGGTTCTATAACCTGACTAGGTTGCAAAATGATTAGGTTGCTTAGATAATAACAGAGGAAAGGTAAATAGAATAGACACATTTATGTAATGCTGTGTTTTTAATAACACTATCAATGAACTAGGAAAGCCTCTGGTTAGACAAAACCAGTTCGGATCTATTACGTTTTATTCACAGAGAAAAAACAAAACCACAAAGCCCACACAACAAAAGACCCTACGTGTAGAAACTACCACATTTCTAAGGGTATATGGGATCGAGACAGGGCAAATAAAACCAAACAGATCTGCTTTCATAACATAAAGATGTCTTTTGCTTTAGTGTTTGCCTAATGCAGTTTAAATGGTCTAGAACTGGTTTGATTACTTTGGGCTTTCACTACATGTTATTTGGCAACTATGAGCGAGCTCTTTCTCCCTGAGTGCTACAGAGTGAGGCACACCCTTGTGAATCATTCTAGGTCATGCCAACCTAAAGAGTGAGGCACACCCTTGTGAATCATTCTAGGTCATGCTTTTGTCAACTTTCGAACCTTCAGTTCATTCCCAAGAAATACAGTGCACGTAGAGCAAACTAGTCAAAGACAATAAAGATAGATACTGCTCTCTAGTGGCTATTTTGTAGCTTGAACTCCACCCAGGTCATTCTTGAATTCGGGTGACGTTTATGTCCCTTGCCTTTGAAACCATGGAAACACTTTACAATAACAAATAGTTACACATCATACATGTTTTTGATGATCAATGATAAAACATAATGCAACATTAGGGCAAGCAAATTGGGGTGTACCAGTTGTAATGAGTGGAGTTGTGTGTTTTGGGGGTTTAGAGATCTATCTTTCTATTAATTTGAATGCTAGAAAGTAAACAAAAGTATTTACTAAATTCTATAGATCAATAAAACAAAGAAGGCTATTGATATATCTATATTGTTTTGGTGTTACCGCCTTGAAAATCACTCAATACAAATATATACAGGGAACTTGACCAATCCCTTCAGAGGTCATTGTTATCGGGGGAGGGGTATATATTAAAGGTAATTATTTATTAGCTAATCACATACTTTTAATATGTCATAAATTTGAGGATTCCATTGATAATCTGGTGTGTATAAATAAAAAGTGTATTTGGTGTTACTGAATTTAAATGAATGGAAATTACAATGAGAGCCAAATTATTCATCATATCACTTTAGTAAATTATTTTTAAAGGGTTAATGACCTTAGATTGGAGCATCTGTGACCTCCATTTGTGACCACCAAAAAAATCTTAAAATGTGTCATTGATGTTACCGTCATTGGTGTTACTGGTGGCAAATTGTTATCATAATGGTTGATTTGGAATAGGAAGAAATACCGAAATACGTCAAATGTACCCAAATACCCACATTTATGCCATGCCCAAATGTTACTGCAATTCAAGAATTACCCACGCCCAACCACAAGGGCATGGTGGATTATTGCAACAACAAATGAACTGCTTTTGAAGATAAATTCTGAACAAAGACACAGGCTATGCTACTGTATGTCCTTACAAAGCTTTGCAATGGAACAATAGCATGATATTTCATATGTAACCAGCATCTCTCACTAAAAGCGCCAGACATAATGCTTGATCAGATAGACATAAAGTTTAATCAGACTGATGCGACTCACATTTTGGACTGCATTTGAATGACTTTCTGCATTTTGATGAAATGTGAATTTCCACTACAATGCCGGTGAAGTCTTCAATTTAGAAGTAACCCGAAATCCAATACATTTTCACACGCAACATAGTTTTTCAAAGTAGTACATTTTGCAGGATAGCCAACAATTAGAACCTTTATTCACCCACAATCTGCATTCAGAATGACTGCCAGGGTTAGAAATAAATAAGACTACCTAAACCATATTAACTGGAACAACTATTTCAGTAATGGGTGCAATAAATCAAACTAACAGATTGGATAAGTTTAGAAAAAATGTATGTTATTTATCTTTGTGTAACATAATTCATCAATCAATGTATTAATTGTATATATCAATGATGTTGCTCTTGCTGCGGGTGATTCTTTGATCCACCTCCAGGCAGACGACACCATTCTGTACACATCTGGCCCTTCTTTGGACACTGTATTATTAACAAACCTCCAAACAAGCTTCAACGCCATACAACACTCCTTCCGTGGCCTCCAACTGTTCTTAAATGCTAGAAAAACGAAATACGTGCTCTTCAACCGATCGCTGCCCACACCCGCCCGCCCGACTAG
The DNA here is from genome assembly GCF_029448725.1 of Salvelinus fontinalis. Taxonomy (NCBI): domain Eukaryota; kingdom Metazoa; phylum Chordata; class Actinopteri; order Salmoniformes; family Salmonidae; genus Salvelinus; species Salvelinus fontinalis. The sequence goes on along the minus strand of NC_074682.1, from coordinate 1,302,826 downwards.
CATCACTACTCTGGACGGTTCTGACTTAGAATATGTGGACAACTACAAATACCAAGGTGTCTGGCTAGATTATAAACTCTCATTCTAGATTCACATTAAGCATCTCCAATCCAAAGTTAAATCTAGAATCGGCTTCCTATTTCGCAACAAAGCCTCCTTCGCTTTTGCTGCCAAACATATCCTCGTAAAACTGACTATCCTACCGATCCTTGACTTCGGCGATGTCATTTACAAAATAGCCTCCAACACTCTACTCAGCAAATTGGATGCAGTCTATTACATTGCCATCCGTTTTGTCACCAAAGCCCCATATACTACCCATCACTGCGACCTGTATGCTCTCGTTGGCTGGTCCTCGCTACATATTCGTCACCAAACCCACTGGCTCCAGGTCATCTATGTCTTTGCTAGGTAAAGCTCCTCCTTGTCTCAGCTCACTGGTCACCATAGCAACACCTACCCGTAGCACATGCTCCAGCAGGTATATTTCACTGGTCATCCCCAAAGCCAACACCTCGTTTGGCTGCCTTTCCCTCCAGTTCTCTGCTGTCAATGACTGAAGCGAATTGCAAAAATCACTGAAGTTGGAGACTAATATCTCCCTCACTAACTTTAAGCGTCAACTGTCAGAGCAGCTTACCGATCGCTGCAGCTGTACACAGCCCATTTGTAAATAGCCCATCCAACCAACCAACTACCTACCTCATCCCCATATTTGTTTTTGTTTTTCTGCTCTTTTGCACACCAGTATTTCTACTTGCACATCCTCATTTGCACATATATCACACTTCAATTGCTAAATTGTAATTACTTTGCCACTACTGGCCTATTTATTGCCTTACCTCTTTACTTAATTTGAACACACTGCATACAGATTTTTCTGTTGTGTTATTGACTGTCCGTTTGTTTATCCCATGTGTAACTCTGTGTTGTTGTTTTTTGTCGCACTGCTTTGCTTTATCTTGGCCAGGTCGCAGTTGTAAATGAGAACTTGTTCTCAACTGGCCTACCTGGTTAAATAAAGTTTTTATTTTATTTATTTTTTACATGCAACAACACAGATATTGAAACAAACAATTGTATAAATCTAACTGCAATTGAGCATGCTGAGGAATATGATAATGATGGGTGCGGTTTTGCAGACCAGCTTGACCCAAGTACCACCCGCCACAAATATTTGTGTAATCTCAAAATATATATTTTCTGTGGGTGTCACTGAGTATGATGATCCCCCATTTCATGGATGCACAATCCATAGGTTAGCCTGTACAGTGACGTTAATAATTGTGTAAATCCTTGAGAATTGTGTTCTGTGGGTGTCACTGCGTAGGCTGATACCCCATTTCATGGGTGCACAGTCTGTTTAGTGCAATTTGAATATTCGATATGCACAATAGGCTGACTGGGAAGTTGATTTCCTACAGTCAGTCATGTTATAAGAGCTAACATGTTAATATTTGTGTAAACTCTTGATAATTGTTATCTGTGGGTGTCACTGAATAAACTGATACCCCGTTTCATGGGTGCACAATCCATAGGTAAGGCTGTACAGTGCATGTAAGTATTCTCCCAATGTGCTTATGTGGTCTACTACATCCAAGGTGGGATTTCAACAGTTTTTACTGTTTATTGTCAAACCAATTAATTATTGTATTTCATTCTAAATTATGTAACAACATTCCAACCTTGTTTAGCATTATCTAGTCTAAATATGTCATCCTCTATTTGTACCCATTTGCATCACTTTCAATGAGGGACTTTTATTTTGAAGGTGAGCCACAAATTCTACTATTGTGGTTAATCATTATTGTGGCTAGCTTCACATAGGTAGGGACAAGTGGGTACCAGGGCCGGGTTCAACAGGAGGACAGACACAAAGTTGGCCAAATTTCAGATAGAAATGTAAACTATTATGTAGGACAAACAACCAACTAATTGCAGGGAAAAAATAATTGAAGAGGGAAAAAGTAAGGAACTTGTCTGTCTGGCCTGCATTAAAGACCGAAATTGGTTAAAGAAAGTTGTGATAAATAAAAAAGTATACTAGTTTAATTTAAGGACCAATAAATTGACAGCTGTGCCATATAGATTGCAAAATAGTTGGGAAGAGATTTTTGATGTACCGATTCAATGGCACATGGTTTATGAACTGATACACAAAACGACGCCAGATTCAAAATGTATTGTTCAATTTAAACACTATTGTCCATGCAACTTATTGTGATTTTGTAAGCTGACTCAAGACATTTCAGCTTTTCATTTTGTATTAATATGTAAAATGAACTCTAAAAACATCATTCCATTTTGACATTATGGGGGTATTCTGTGTAGATCAGTGACACTCTAATCTCAATTTAAGCTATTATAAATTCAGGCTGTAGCACCACAAAATGTGTAAAAAGCCAAGGGGTGTGAATACTCTCTGAAGGCACTGTAGCCCATACTACTAGGCTATCATGGGGCTGACAAGTATTATACTTTAGTCCCTGTTTGTTTTCACAGGTGCAGCTGTTTGTTTGTCATGCAGGTTTTACTGATTTTATTTTTTTATCACCTGGATAATATCACCCCCCTCCCCCCAACAAAGCGTCATCTTCCGTATCTCATGAGATGAGGATTTCATCAAGGCAGTGGACACCATCAGCAGATTCTGGACAAGGCACATGTACCTTCGCTAGTGGTAACTTCATCCCCAGAGATGGACCAGGTAAAACAAATTGTGGTTAAAACACTATTCAGAATAAATAGATAATGTGTCAGTCAAAACATGATTTTAAATTCATTGATTTGTCTGAATCACATGGCAATTAAGATAACTGATGTCACAATGAATGTCTTGCAGGGTGGAGAGCAGCTCAGTAAGGGAGATGCTGGTGCATGCATTATCAATCATATCACACAAATGAATGTGTCTAATGAGCTAACAATAATAGATTATTTCGCTTAATTGACTAGGTTGACCAGGTATACTCCTTTTCTTTTCAAGTTCAGGTTTTACTTTCAATCGAGCTCTTCAATTAGGAGGCTGGACACTACCCATCCCCCAACCTGTTCTTGTTGAACATCACTAAGGCTAAGGGTGGATTCTGCTGGAGCTTCAATAGGCAGAGGAAAGGTTGGTTATGAGTGGAAAATGTGAGGTCTGTGTGGTGACTTGATAAACTGTACAGGATATTCATGCAGGCACAAACACTGCCCAACTGAGCCCAGTCATAGCTTTGTTTCACACCTGCTCCCGCTCTTCCCCCTGGCGCTCGAGGGCGCCAGGCTCCCCAGCGTTGCGCACTCCTGCCACCATCATTACGCACACCTGCCTTCCCCCCCGTCACACGCATCAGCGATTATTGGACTCACCTGGACTCAATCACCGGTTTATTACATCTCCTATATTTGTCAGTTCCCCAGCTCTGTTCCCCACTGCTGCATTGATTGTCGTTTGTCATTGTGTATCCGTGTGCTGACGCTGTTTCTGTCTTGCTCTTTGTCTGTTCCTAATTAAATGTCAACTCCCCGTACCTGTTTCTCGTCTCCGGTGTCGGTCCTTACAGCTTTGCATGCCTTGTAATTCCCTTTCACAGCATTGGCAGACAGTCACTCTTTAGTCAAGTTCTCCTTTGCAGCATCTCTTCTCGACTCATCTGTAGGGCAGCCCTCGAAGTGACTCTTCTTATCAACTATGCAAGAATGTCCCCTTTGTTGTCTTAGGAATTCAGCATTCTCTGTGTTGCTCTCTCCAACCCCCATTGTCTCACCTCTGAGAAGCAGAGGTTATATCCTGTAGGTCTATCTGATTGGAAGATAACTTTACAGTAATACTATTGGTCAACAGCTCAGATGCTTATAAAAGGGTATTGGATTCATTGTTTCTTTTTTTGTTCCTGAACTGTTGTGGTGAGATTCTTTTTCTCTCCACCCATGGACTTTTGGGGCATGGCCTTTCAGGCTATGATTTCTCCCTCTCTTACCATGCTTAGAATAACTCCTTGTAATGCTTGTTAATGCTTTGTAACTTAAAACTTCTTGTGAATAGGGGGGCGCTGTTTTCACTTTGGAAAAAATCGTGCACAAATTAAACGGCCTTGTACTCTGTTCTAGATCATACAATATGCATATTATTATTACTATTGGATAGAAAACACTCTGAAGTTTCTAAAACTGTTTGAATTATATCTGTGAGTAAAACAGAACTCATTTGGCAGCAAACTTCCATATAGGAAGTGATAAATCTGAAAACGAGGCTGTGTCAGGGCTTGCCTATTCAATTGGCTTTTATTTATCGATATGTATGCACTTCATACGCCTTCCACTAGATGTCAACAGGCAGTAGAAGGTTGAATGGGGTGTCTAGCTTGATGTAAGGCCGAATAAGAGCTTTTGGAGTGGTAGGTCCGGTATTTTGTCAGTTTTTGACGGCGCGCGGGGGACCTCGACATTGTCTTCTGAAGAGCGTTCGGTATACACGGCGAATTGCTCCGGCTCTGATTTTATTTGATACATATGAGAAAAACATCATAAAGTAGGATTTTTCAACCGAGTTTGATCAGTTTATTCAACGTTTATTGGGACTTTTGGAATGTTTCGTTCCAGGCGCAAACATTTCTTGGACACGTGAGCTCCACATAGCTAGCCAAAGTTGCTAATTCGACAGAAGAAATGGACATTCTAAAACCAAACAACGATTTATTCTGGAAATAGGACTCCTTGCACAACATTCTGATGGAAGCTCAAGAAAGGTAAGAGAATATTTATGATGTTATTTCGTATTTTGGTGGTAAATGTTGGCTCCAACAAGGCGGAGAATATGTGAGCGCTGTCTCACAATACTGCATGCTGTATGTTCTACTAAAGTTATTTTTTTTAATCTAACACAGCGATTGCATTAAGAACCAGTGTATCTTTCATTTGCTGTACAACATGTCTTTTTTAGTAAAGTTTATGATGAGTTCTTTGATTAGGTGACTGTCCAAAATATCTCCGGAGATTTGTGAATTGTTGCTACGTATTCACAATGTATAACCACGATTTGCAGCTCTAAATATGCACATTTTCGAACAAAACATAAATGTATTGTATAACATGATGTTATAAGACTCATCTGATGAAGTTGTCCAAAGGTTAGTGATTCATTTTATATCTATTGCTGGTTTTTGCGAAAGCTATGTTTGCGGTGGATAAATGGCGTTGTGTGTTTGGCTATTGTGATGAGCTAATATAATTCTATATTGTGTTTGCTGTAAAACATTTTAAAAATCAGAAATGATGGCTGGATTCACAAGATGTTTATCTTTCATTTGCTGTACACCATGTATTTTTCATAAATGTTTTATGATGAGTATTTATGTATTTCACGTTGCTCTCTGTAATTATTATGGCTGCTTTGGTGCTATTTGTGATGGTGGCTGCAATGTAAAACCAGGATTTGTAGCTATAAATATGCACATTTTCGAACAAAACATAAATGTATTGTATAACATGATGTTATCTGATGAAGTTGTTCAAGGTTAGTGATTCATTTTATCTCTATTTGTGGGTTTTGTGAAAGCTACCTATGCGGTGGAAACAGGGTGAAAATATGCCGTTGTGTGTTTGGCTATTGTGGTTAGCTAATATAAATACATATTGTGTTTTCGCTGTAAAACATTTTAAAAATCGGAAATGATGGCTGGATTCACAAGATGTTTATCTTTCATTTGCTGTATTGGACTTGTGATTTCATGAAAATTATATTATATGATATCCCTGTCCCGTTAGGCTATGCTAGTCAGCTTTTTTGACGAGGATGCTCCCGGATCCGGGATGGGTATCACTGAAAGGTTAAGGTTTATGCCTTGTATGTGAATCCATCTAAGACATTGCCTATTACTGTAACTCAACCATAGTGTTCTTTCATATTGCTATTTATCTTATGGAGTCAGACACAAATTTTAAAAGGCTAATTTCATAGTCATATGAGTCAGATGTGATGTGTGTGTGTGTATATATGTATTATACTGTAGATACACAACAAATATTGCCGCCCACTACACCTTTCTCTTCTTGCTTCATCTCTCTCTTCTAAGAATTTCCATTTCAACTGTCATCTTAGCCCTTTCACTTTCTGCAACAGGCCTTAGGGAACCCATTGAGATATCTTCTGGATCATGTTGTGGTTCTTTAACTAGCTCACCTGTCAGTTAGGGAAGCATTATCGGGGCGGCAGGCAGCCTAGTGGTTAGAGCATTGGGCTAGTAAACGAAAGGTTGCTAAATTGAATCCCCGAGCTGACAAGGTAAAAGATCTGTTCTGCCCCTGAACAAGGCAGTTAACCCAATCTTCCTAGGCTGTCATTGTAATTAAGAATTTGTTCTTAACTGACTTGCCTTTTTAAATAAAGGTTAAAATCTTAATTTGGTTCTGATGAAGGCGAAGCATCTTCATTTGGCTCACAAAAGATGGAAGTACCATCGTCATTGGATGTCCTGGGGAGCCTCTTTCTTTTGGGTGGTGGCAATTGAGGAACACATATCGCTCGTTTTCTTGCATTGCCAGAACGGCTGAGTTCTTTCACAGCAAGATTCCCATTGGTGGGGAAAAATAGATGGCACACAGTCTGGATGTAGATGGTCACTTACATGAAACCCTGAAATAATTGACGTAAACTTCAGTTTGGTATTTGGAAGCAGGGGCACATCTTTGGTTTTAGAAGTTGGTCACTTTTATTGTAAATAAGAATAGAATATGTTCAGGGCCTAAACTTAACACAAAAATGCAGGTAGATTTTGGCATTGGCGGGTAAGATGTATTTTTCACTAGCCACTTTGGCAGGTGGTCAGGGCTCCACAGTGCAAGCATTTTACTCGCATTTGTGAATAAAAATAGTCAAATATGATCACATTTATAGTAAAATAAATGTTGCAGTAGCTGTATTTCTGCTGTTTTGTTTCATAGCTGGTAAATTAATCGCACACGGTAAAATAACCACAAATCCTACATAGCCTATCCCACCTCGCGCTGCAACACTGCCTGGCTGGGGGCTGTGCACGCACACATGAAGATCTGAGTGAAATATTCTATTTTAGAAGCGCTGCGCACAGGCATAAAAGTTGGTCTAATTTACTTGAAACTAAAGTCTACTGAAGTGAGACTTTGTTCTTGTGTTTCTTGGCTATTTACATTGTTTTGTTCACAAGCTAGCCCAGTCAACACCGGGGGCTCAGGCCTATTCCGTTTGAGACTCGGGACTCGGCATCGATTCGGCACCGAGCTCTTCCCGAGTCCCGGCCGAGCTCTTCTCATACGGGCCGAGCTCTTCCCGCGTCCGGCAGAATCATATTACTCTGGGTTCTGGCTAATGGAACTCGGGCCCAGTCACACTAATTCCATTAATTTCAGTCATTCGGCCAATACTGGTTAAATATAATAACATTAGCGATTTTTAGGAATATGCTGGTGGTCATGTTAATTATAGGATGACTTTGTAAGGACTGGGTGTCGGAGTGCGAAGTCAGGCGCAGGAAGACAGAGGATACAATGATCACGTTCATTTAATGAACCACTGACAAACAACGGCCACCCCACTTGACACTGGGTGCTCCCAATAAACTGCCCCAGACACGGGGAACGAAAACAGTTCAGAAAATGTACACTAACACAAACACGTAACGTCAGACTAACAAACACCAAGCTTACAATAAAACAATCCCGCATAAAGAAACGGGCGGGCCGGCTGACAGATAAAGCCCAACTAATTACGAACAAACACAAAACAGGTGTAACCAGGAGGGGGAGGAAAAAGATCAGTGGCAGCTAATAGGCCGGTGACGACGACCGCCGAGCGCCACCCGAATGGGAAGGAGAGCCTGCCTCGGTCGGAGTCGTGACAGACTTGGGATACATGATCCATGACTGACAGCACATCTCAGTGTCATAGGCTATAGCCTATTTTTCTGTGGTAGACTTCTGTAAACGCTGAAACATCCTGACAAAATACACCACATGAGTGGACTAATGTAATTTTCTGGACCTTGTAAACTGTCGAGAATAAATCCATAACTGATCCAAATGGTTGTATAATCAGGGCTTTATTTTGGCATGAAACACAAAAGGACGTTTGATTAGCCCACATCACTGCCTAGACAATCATAACCCTAACCGTACACATAACCAAATCCCTTACCTAACCTTAACCAGTTTAGATGTCAAGTTAAATGGGGTAGGGATGTCCAAAGGATTCTGAATAGCACGGACCATAAAGTGCCTTTGGAAAGTATTCAGACCCCTTGAGGCTGTAACCTTTTTTGTTAGGTTACAGCCTTCTTCTAAAATGTATTAAATTGTTTGGCTGTGTGCTTCGGGTCGTTGTCCTGTTGGAAGGTGAGCCTTCGCCCCCAATCTGAGGTCCTGAGTGCTTTCGATCAGATTCTCATCAAGGATTTCTCTGTACTTTCCTCCGTTCATCTTTGCCTCAATCCTGACTAGTCTCCCAGTCCCTGTCACTGAAAAACATCCCCACAGCATGATTCTGCAACCACCATGCTTCACAGTCGGGATGGTGCAAGGTTTCCTCCAGACGTAATGCTTGGCATTCAGGCCAAAGAGTTCAATCTGACATGCACTGTCAACTGTGGGTCCTTTTATAGACAGGTGTGTGCCTTTTCCAAATAATGTCCAATCAATTGAATTTACCACAGGTGGACTCCAATCAAGTTGTAGAAACATCTGAAGGATGATCAACGGAAGCAGGATGTACCTGAGCTCAATTTCGAGTCTCATAGCAAAGGGTCTGAATACTTATGTAAATAAGGCAGTTATGTTTTTTATTTTTAATACATTTGCAAAAATATGTACTTATGGGGTAATGTGTATAGATTGATGAAAAAAATATTTAATCAAATTTAGAATAAGTCTGTAACGTAACAAAATGTGGAAAAAGGGAAGGGGTCTGAATAATTTCCAAATGCACTGTACATCACTGTGAGTTCAGTTTTGACCCACGGCAGATCAAAGTTGGGCCCATAGCTTTCCTCGAGACTTGAGAACACATTTTTATTGTTGTGAGAAAGTCTCTCTACGCTGCTACTCGTTAAACTGAAGGTACTATTGAGTCCCCAAATGTTTTTGAAGTTGAGTCTTGGTGTCGCAGAGCTGACTTCATAAAACTGTCTCTTTGAAACCAGTACTGCCCCAGGTTGACGTCTTGTCAGTGCTGAAGAGTAGACAATCCCAGCAGTACAGCTTCTTGGTTGGCTCACACCCAGTCATCCTCGGATAGTGCTCATAATTGTTATCTTGAAAATGCCTTTCAAAACTCTTTCTTCCAGCCCATTACAATTCAAAGTGTGATTGGTTCATTCCACTGTCACTCAAATTCTGTTCTTATAAAGTTGACTGGCAGAGGCCTTCTGCACATCTTCTGAAGGACTAGCCAATGGCATGCTGAGCTAGCTAGATTTTTCGACTCAGAGACCAACAAAGAAAAATCCTGATTTAGATTTTTTCTCTCTTCAGTATTAACCCTTCTCTTTCCAACACAAACTGAAAAGATTAAATCAGAAGTTCATAAAAACGATTGAAAATATATTTAAAAAAATATAGAAAATATACAGTTCCAGTCAAAAGTTTGGACACATCTACCCATTCAAGGGTTTTACTTTAATTTTACTATCAAACACCAGTCTCAACGTCAACAGTGAAGAGGCGACTCTGGGATGCTGGTCTTCTAGGCAGTTGCAAAGAAAAAGCCATATCTCAGACTGGCCAATAAAAATAAATTATTAAGATGGGCAAAAGAACACTGACACTGTGAAGAGAGCATCCCGGAGTCGCCTCTTCACTGTTGACGTTGAAACTGGTGTTTTGCGGGTACTATTTAATGAAGCTGCCAGTTGAGGACTAGTGAGGTGTCTGTTTCTCAAACTAGACATTCTAATGTACTTGTCCTCTTGCTCAGTTGTGCACCGGGGCCTCCCACTCCTCTTTCTATTCTGGTTAGAGCCAGTTTGCGCTGTTCTGTGAAGGGAGTAGTACACAGCGTTGTACAAGATTTTCCGTTTCTTGGCAATTTCTCACATGGAATAGCCTTCATTTCTCAGAACTAGAATAGACTGACGAGTTTCAGAAGAAAGTCTTTTGTTTCTGGCCATTTTGAGCCTGTAATCGAACCCACAAATGCCATCCCAGAGTCGCTCCAGATACTCAACTAGTCTAAAGAAGGCCAGTTTTATTGCTTCTTTAATCAGCACAACAGTTTTCAGCTGTGCTAACATAATTGCAAAAGGGTTTTCTAATGATCAATTAGTCTTTTAAAATTATAAACTTGGATTAGCTAACACAACATGCCATTGAAACACAGGACTGATGGTTGCTGATAATGGGCCACTGTACAACTATGTAGATATTTCATAGAATTCTGCCGTTTCCAGCTACAATAGTCATTTACAACATTAACAATGTCTACACTGTATTCTGATCAATTTGATATTATTTGAATGGACAATTTTGTAAATTTTCTTTCAAAAAGAAGGACATTTCTAAGTGAGTTTTGAATGGTAGTGTACACACACATATATATACACATACTTTTTTTTAATATACCTTCCTTAATTATTCCCCACAAACCCTACCACAGCTCCCCCAATTGGAGTAAATTAATAAACAATAACACACAAGCCTAACACTAAGGCTTCTACTTCCAGCTTATACACACTATATACATTTTATGGACACAATCTATAGTTATATTTTGTTTGTTTTAGTCCTGGTCTTCCTCTATTTATGATGTCCATCCAGTTTGATTTCTATTTGCCATATATTTGTAACTGTGCTATTTCACAAAAGTTCTGAACCCAACCTAAAAGAAAAGTCCTCTCACTGTCAACTGTGTTTATTTTCAGCTAACTTAACATGTGTACATATTTGTATGAACATAACAAGATTCAACAACTGAGGCATTAACTGAACAAGTTCCACAGACATGTGACTAACATAAATGGAATAATGTGTCCCTGAACAAAGGGGAGAGGGGGGGGGGGTCAAAAGTAAGTCAGTATCTGGTGTGGCCACCAGTTGCATGAAGTACTGCAGTGCATCTCCTCATGGACTGCACCAGATTTGCCAGTTCTTGCTGTGAGATGTTACCCCACTCTTCCACCAAGGCACCTGCAAGTTCCCGGACATTTCTGGGGGGAATGGCCCTGGCCCTAGCCCTCACCCTCCGATCCAACAGGTTCCAGACGTGCTCAATGGGATTGAGATCCGGGCTCTTCGCTGGCAATGGCAGAACACTGACATTCCTGTCTTTCAGGAAATCACGCACAGAACGAACAGTACGGCTGGTGGCATTGTCATGCCAGCATGAGCCTGCAGGAAGGGTACCACTTGAGGGAGGAGGATGTCTTCCCTGTAACGCACAGCGTTGAGATTGCCTGCAATGACAACAAGCTCAGTCCGATGATTTTGTGACACACCACCCCAGACCATGACGGACCCTCCACCTCCAAATCAATCCCGCTCCAGAGTACAGGCCCCAGTGTAACGCCCATTCCTTCGACGATAAACGCAAATTCAACCATCACCCCTGGTGAGACAAAACCGCGACTCGTCAGTGAAGAGCACTTTTTGCCAGTCCTTTCTGGTGCAGCAACGGTGGGTTTGTGCCCATAGGCAACGTTGTTGCCGGTGATGTCTGGTGAGGACCTGCCTTACAACAGGCCTACAAGCCCTCAGTCCAGCCTCTCTCAGCCTATTGCGGACAGTCTGAGCACTGATGGAGGGATTGTGCGTTCCTGGTGTAACTCGGGCAGTTGTTGCCATCCTGTACCTGTCCCGCAGGTGTGATGTTTAGATGTACCGATCCTGTGCAGGTGTCGTTACAAGTGGTCTGCCACTGTGAGGACGATCAGCAGTCCATCCTGTCTCCCTGTGGCGCTGTCTTAGGCGTCCCTGGCCACATCTGCAGTCCTCATGCCTCCTTGCAGCATGCCTAAGGCATGTTCACGCAGATGAGCAGGGACCCTGGGCATCTTTCTTTTTGTGTTTTTCAGAGTCAGTAAAAAGGCTTCTTTAGTGTCTTAAGTTTTAATAACTGTGACCTTAATTGCCTACCGTCTGTAAGCTGTTAGTGTCTTAACGACTGTTCCACAGCTGCATGTTCATTAATTGTTTGTGGTTCATTGAACAAGCATGGGAAAGTGTTAAACCCCTTTCACTGAAGATCTGTTAAGTTATTTTGGTTTTTACGAATTATCTTTGAAAGACAGGGTCCTGAAAAAGGGACATTTCTTTTTTTTGCTGAGTTTATATACATTTTACATACCCAGTAAGTTTTACATTAGTTATCTTGTTGTTATTAGTCACACCCTTCAGCTCCATTCAACCCCTCCCATCTACAGTGGGGAGAACAAGTATTTGATACACTGCCGATTTTGCAGGTTGTCCTACTTACAGAGCATGTAGAGGTCTGTAATTTTTTATCATAGGTACACTTCAACTGTGAGAGACGGAATCTAAAACAAAAATCCAGAAAATCACACTGTATGATTTAAGTAATTAATTTGCATTTTATTGCATGACATAAGTATTTGATCACCTACCAACCAGTAAGAATTGTCTCTCACAGACCTGTTAGTTTTTCTTTAAGAAGCCCTCCTGTTCTCCACTCATTACCTGTATTAACTGCACCTGTTTGAACTCGTTACCTGTATAAAAGACACCTGTCCACACACTCAATCAAACAGACTCCAACCTCTCCACAATGGCCAAGACCAGAGAGCTGTGTAAGGACATCAGGGATAAAATTGTAGACCTGCACAAGTCTGGGATGAGCTACAGGACAATAGGCAAGCAGCTTGGTGAGAAGGCAACAACTGTTGGCGCAATTTCAAGATGAAGTTCAAGATGACGGTCAATCACCCTCAGTCTGGGGCTCCATGCAAGATCTCACCTCGTGGGGCAAAATCGGCAGTGTATCAAATACTTGTTCTCCCCACTGTACAAAGAAATATCAATAGAAAACAGTTCAAATGAAAGGATTTTCAGCCAGTTTGCAGTCTTTCCAGCTTCAGATCTCTTGTGGCATGTCTTGTCGGGTATGCATGGGTGTCCGAGCTGTGAGCCAGTAGTTCAAACAGACAACTCAGTGCATTCAACATGTCAATAGCTCTCATAAATACAAGTAGTGATTAAATCAATCTCTCCTCAAATTTGAGCCAGGAGAGATTGACATGGATATTATTCATGTTAGCTCTCTGTGTACATGCAAGGGCTGACCTGTTCTGAGCCAATTGCAATTTTCCTAAATCCCTTTTGTGGCACCTGACCACACAACTGAAATGTAGTCCAGGTGTGACAAAACTGGGGCCTGTAGGAACTGCCTTGTTGATAATGCTGTTAAGAAGGTAGAGCAGCACTTTTATTATGGACAGACTTCTTCCCATCTTAGCTACTGTTGTATCAATATGTTTTGACCATAACAGTTTACAATCCAGGGTCCTCCAAGCAGTTTAGTCACCTCAACAATTTCCACATTATTTATTACAAGTTGTTGAGGTTTAGGGTTTACTGAATTTGTTTTCCCAAATAAAATGCTTTTAGTTTTACAAATGTTTAGTACTAACTTATTCCCTGCCAACCACTCTGAAACCAACTTCAGCTCTTTCTTAAGCGGTGCAGTTATTTCAGTCGCTGTAGTAGCTGACGTGTATAATGGTGAGTCATTTAACCAAAGCCAATAGCATGTCGTTAGTGATGATTGAAAAATGTAAGAGGCCTAGACAGCTGCTCTGGGGAATTTCTGATTCTACCTGGATTATGTTGGAGAGACTTCCATTGTCACGTTCCTGACCGGTTTTCTGTTATTTTGTATGTGTTTGACGGTCAGGGCGTGAGTTTGGGTGGGTAGTCTATGTTATGTGTTTCTATGTTTGTTTAAGGGTGACCTGATATGGCTCTCAATTAGAGGCAGGTGGTTTTCATTTCCTCTGATTGAGAGTCATATTAAGGTAGGTGTTTTCACACTGTTTGTTGGTGGGTGGTTGTCTCCTGTGTCAGTGTCTATGTACTTTACGCCACATGGGATTGTTTCGGTTTGTTTGTTTGTTCGGTTTATGTAGTCTGTTCCTGTTGCATGCGTTCTTCGTGTCATGTAAGTTCATATGTTCAGGTGCGTCTACGTTGTTTGTTGTTTTGTAGTTTGTTAAAGTGTTTTCGTGTTTTTTCGTCTTTACTTTAATAAATCATGTCATAACAACGCTGCGTTTTGGTCAAATCCCTGCTCCTCCTCTTCGGATGAAGAGGAGGAAGAAAGCCGTTACATCCATTAACTTCTCTGCGCCACGGATCCCTTTTACGGGATCATTTACAAAAAATATTTATAATCGTGCAATCACAAGTGAAATATACCAAAACACAGTTTAGCTTGTTGTTAATCCACCTATCGTGTCAGATTTTGAAAATATGCATTACAGAGAAAGAAATCCAAGCTTTTGTGAGTGTATCAATCAATGCTAGAACAGCTAGCCCCATATTAGCATGGGGCTAGCTTACCTTTGATAATCTTCAGATGTTTGCACTCACGAGACTCCCAGTTACACAATAAATGTTATTTTTGTTTGATAAATATTACTTTTCTAACAAAAAAACGCCATTAGGGTTACGCGTTATGTTCAGAAAACCAAAGCCTCGTTCCATTCGACGAAAATTCCAAAAAGTATCTGTAATGGTCGTAGAAACATGTCAAATGTTTTTTATAGTCAATCCTCAGGTTGTTTTTAACAAACATAATCGATAATATTTCAACCAGACCGTAACCTACTCAATAAGAGAAAAAAAGAAAATGGAGAGCTACCCTCTCACGCGCAGGAACTAATCTGAGGACACCTGACTACTTTTGAAAAATCTCGCTCATTTTTCAAAATAAAAGCCTGAAACTATGTCTAAAGCCTGGTCTCAGCCTGAGGAAGCCATTGGAAAAGGAATCTGGTTGATACCCCTTTAAATGGAAGAAAGACGGGCCAGGAAACACAGATAAAAAATAAAATAAATCACTTCCGGGTTAGATTTTCTCAGGTTTTCGCCTGCAGAATCAGTTTTGTTATACTCACAGACAATATTTTGACAGTTTTAGAAACTTTGGAGTGTTTTCTATCCTAATCTGTAAATTATATGCATATTCTACAATCTGGACCTGAGAAATAGTCTGTTTACCTTGGGAACGTTATTAAAAAAAAGAAAAAATCTGACCCCTAGCGTCAAGAGGTTAAAGAACCCTCTGTGTTCTGTTAGACAGGTAACTCTTTATCCACAATATAGCAACAATATAGCAGGGGGTGTAATGCCGTAACACATACGTTTTTCCAGCAGCAGACTATGATCGAAAATGTCAAAAGCAGCACTGAAGTATATATACAGTACCAGTCAAAACTCATTCCAGGGCTTTCCTTTATTTTGACTATTTTCTACATTGTAGAATAATAGTGAGGACATCAAAACTTTGACATAACACATTTGGAATAATTTAGTTACCAAAATGTGTTGAACAAATCAAAATATATTTATTTTTGAGATTCAAACTCTAAAATGTCTTTACCTATCACATCTATAAACAGTCAACTTATTAATCATAACCTTGTTTCATATCATCATGCTGAACAGCCGTACTTATGATTCAGCACTACATAAATTGGTTTTAATTATTTACTAGCTAATTAAATGGGAACACAGGAGAAACATACACACTCTGCACTGATTATTGACTGGAGACGTAATACGCTGAAAACAAGTCCCACTGCTTTTAATCAGGGCAAGATGACCGGAAACATGATCGAATACAAAGTGTAGCTATTCCCTCCGCAAGGCAATCAAACAAGCTATGCGTCAGTACAGAGACAAAGTGGAGTCGCAATTCAACGGCTCAGACACGAGAGGTATGTGGCAGGGTTCTACAGTCAATCATGGACTACAAAAGAAAAACCAGCCACATCGCGGATCACGATGCCTTGCTCCCAGACGGACTAAACAAATTTTTTGCTCGCTTGGAGGACAATGACACAGCCCGCTACCAAAACCTGTGGGCTCTCCTTCACTGTAGCCAACGTGAGTAAAACATTTAAACGTGTTAACCCTCGCAAGCCTGCAGGCCCAGACGGCATCCCCGGCCGTGTCCTCAGAGCATGCGCAGACTAGCTGGCTGGTGTGTTTACAGACATATTCAATCAATCCTTATCCCAGTCTGCTGTCCCCACATGCTTCAAGAAGGCCACCATTGTTCCTGTTCCCAAGAAAGCGAGGGTAACTGAGCTAAATGACTACCACCCTGTAGCACTCACTTCCGTCATCATGAAGTGCTTTGAGAGACTAGTCAAGGACCATATCACCTCCACCCTACCTGACACCCTAGACCCACTCCAATTTGTTTACCGCCCCAATAGGTCCACAGACGACGCAATTGCCATCACACTGCACACTGCCCTAACCCATCTGGACAAGAGGAATACCTATGTAAGAATGCTGTACCCTTCAAACTCGTCCTTAAGCTCAAGAACCTGGGTCTCGACCCCGCCCTGTGCAACTGGGTCCTGGACTTCCTGACGGGCCGCCCCCAGGTCAGGTGGTGAGGGTAGGTAACAACATCTCCACCCCGCTGATCCTCAACACTGGGTCCCCATAAGGGTGCGTTCTCAGCCCTCTCCTGTACACCCTGTTCACCCACGACTTCGTGGAGGCTGAAGAAATTTGGCTTGTCACCAAAGACACTCAAACTTTTACAGATGCAAAATCGAGAGCATCCTGTCGGGCTGTATCACATCCTGGTACGGCAGCTGCTCCGCCCCCAACCGGAAGGCTCTCCAGAGGGTAGTGAGGTCTGCACAATGCATCACTGGGAGCAAACTACCTGCCCTCCAGGACACCTACACCACCCGATGTCACAGGAAGGCCAAAAAGATCATCAAGGACAACAACCACCCGAGCCACTGCCTGTTCACCCCGCTATCATCCAGAAGGCGAGGTCAGTACAGGTGCATCAAAGCGGTGACCGAGAGACTGAAAAACAGCTTCTATCTCAAGGCCATCAGACTGTTATTAAACAGCCATCACTAACATTGAGTGGCTGCTGCCAACATACTGACTCAACTCCAGCCAATTTAATAATGGAAAATTTGATGTAATCAATTTATCACAAGCCACTTTATATAATGTTTACATACCCTACATTACTCATCTCATATGTATATACTGTATGCTATACCATCTACTGCCTCTTGCCATCTTGATGTAATTAAATGTATCACTAGCCACTTTAAACAATGCCACTTTATATAATGTTCTAATACACTACATTACTCATCTCATATGTATATACTGTACGCTATACCATCTACTGCATCTTGCCATCTTGATGTAATGTATCACTAGCCACTTTAAACAATGCCGCTTTATATGTTTTCATACCCTACAATACTCATCTCATATGTATATAGTGTACTCTATACCATCTACTGCATCTTGCCTATGCCGCTCGGCCATCACTCATTTATACACTGCTCAAAAAAATAAAGGGAACACTAAAATAACACATCCTAGATCTGAATGAATGAAATATTCTTATTAAATACTTTTTTCTTTACATAGTTGAATGTGCTGATAACAAAATCACACAAAAATGATCAATGGAAATCAAATTTATCAACCCATGGAGGTCTGGATTTGGAGTCACACTCAAAATTAAAGTGGAAAACCACACTACAGGCTGATCCAACTTTGATGTAATGTCCTTAAAACAAGTCAAAATGAGGCTCAGTAGTGTGTGTGGCCTCCACGTGCCTGTATGACCTCCCTACAACGCCTGGGCATGCTCCTGATGAGGTGGCGGATGGTCTCCTGAGGGATCGCCTCCCAGACCTGGACTAAAGCATCCGCCAACTCCTGGACAGTTTGTGGTGCAACGTGGTGCTGGTGGATGGAGCGAGACAGGATGTCCCAGATGTGCTCAATTGGATTCAGGTCTGAGGAACGGGCGGGCCAGTCCATAGCATCAATGCCTTCCTCTTGCAGGAACTGCTGACACACTCCAGCCACATGAGGTCTAGCATTGTCTTGCATTAGGAGGAACCCGGGGCCAACCGCACCAGCTTATGGTCTCACAAGGGGTCTGAGGATCTCATCTCGGTACCTAATGGCAGTCAGGCTACCTCTGGCGAGCACATGTGCGGCCCCCCAAAGAAATGCCACCCAACACCCTGACTGACCCACCGCCAAACCGGTCATGCTGGAGAATGTTGCAGGCAGCAGAACGTTCTCCACGGCGTCTCCAGACTCTGTCACGTCTGTCACATGTGCTCAGTGTGAACCTGCTTTCATCTGTGAAGAGCACAGGGCGCCAGTGGCGAATTTGCCAATTTTTGTGTTCTCTGGCAAATGCCAGACGTCCTGCACGGTGTTGGGCTGTAAGCACAACCCACACCTGTGGACGTCGGGCCCTCATACCACCCTCATGGAGTCTGTTTCTGACCGTTTGAGCAGACACATGCACATTTGTGGCCTGCTGGAAGTAATTTTGCAGGGCTCTGGCAGTGCTCCACCTGCTCCTCCTTGCACAAAGGCGGAGGAAGCGGTCCTGCTGCTGGGTTGTTGCCCTCCTACGGCCTCCTCCACGTCTCCTGATGTACTGGCCTGTCTCCTGGTAGCGCCTCCATGCTCTGGACACTACGCTGACAGACACAGCAAACCTTTTTGCCGCAGCTCGCATTGATGTGCCATCCTGGATGAACTGCACTACCTGAGCCACTTGTGTGGGTTGTAGACTCCGTCTCATGCTACCACTAGAGTGAGAGCACCGCCAGCATTCAAAAGTGACCAAAACATCAGCCAGGAAGCATAGGAACTGAGAAGTGGTCACCACCTGCAGAATCATTCCTTTTTTGGGGGTGTCTTGCTAATTGCCTATAATTTCCACCTTTTGTCTATTCCATTTGCACAACAGCATGTGAAATGTATTGTCAATCAATGTTGCTTCCTAAGTGGTCAGTTTGATTTCACAGAAGTGTGATTGACTTGGAGTTACATTGTGCTGTTTAAGTGTTCCCTTTATTTTTTTGAGCAGTGTATATATGTATTATTTTTTTAACTAAGCAAGTCAGTTAAGAACAAATTCCTATTTACAATGACGGCCTACTGGGGAACAGTGGGTTGTTCCTGCCTTGTTCAGGGGCAGAATGACAGATTCTTACCTTGTCAGCTCGGGGATTCGATCCAGCAACCTTTCGGTTACTGGCCCAACGCTCTAACCATTCAGCTACCTGCCGCTCCGTGAAGTGAGCGCTACTGCAGTGAAATTGGAATGGGCGAAAAGGCCGACGGTTCAGCCTTTGGGAATCTCGTTCCAATTGGAATCTCGCTCAAAATTCAAATACATCACTCATTGCTTCAAGCCACACCTCGCCACACCCACCAAACTGGAGCAAACGTACCTCAAAGTCTGTTAAATAACGTACAATAACGTTTTTGGGAAGTGTTTAGCTCAGTAGAAACCGTTCGGCAATGTAGCAAACGTTCAAGCGAACTGAGCGCACCTCAGAACAGTGAGTCACAGCCAATGCTGTATATATAAATCATTGGTCACAGCTCGCCGTGTATTTACATGGTTTGTGCATCAGCCAGACTGTATCCGTGTAACGAAACAGAATGTTAGCTCGCTAGATCAGGATGGTTCGTACGAGGCTAGATGTGCTTACGCATGGTCTAAAGTTTGCGGGGAGCTGAGTACATTTTTTATAAATGCCAACTTCTGGCGCACACACATTTTGGGGTGTATGTTGTAAGTATGCACGGTTTATAAATTAGGCCCCTGGGGTGTAATCATTAGTCCAAACTAAAACAAGTTTCTATTGGAAAAATTCAGGTAGGTCCCTCCCCGTTTCATTCCGTTTGCTTCCGGTTTAAGAAACGTTTCGCAACAGAATCGGCGTACTGAATACAGTCGTTGTTAATGTGTCAAGTCATTGAGATACCAGAACCTGGTACCTGGTATTTTGGTATTTTATTAGGATCCCCTTTAGCTGTTGCAAAAGCAGCAGCTACTCTTTCTGGGGTCCACACAAAACATGATATAATACAGAACATTAATAGACAAGAACAGCCCAAGGACAGAACTACATAAATTTTAAAAAAGGCACACGTAGCCTACATATCAATACATACACACAAACTATCTAAGTTTAAACGGGGGCCGTTGTGCTCTTCTCCTTCCCCCATTGAAATATCAACCTATCAGGAACATTGGAAACTGTAAGGCTGATGATTGTAGAAATACTTACTGGAGTATAAGTATAGAAGTAGTCGTCCTGTATTTCATAAAATAATAACAGTTGGCTACACCATAACGTTTTCCATTCACACAACGTGTCTGGTAAATTTCCACAGTAGATTTGCCATGGTAAACGAGGAAATCGTTTATTGGAGTGTGCAACTGTGCAGGTGACTTTAGAGCATATTGATGGTTTGAGAAATCAGCTGGCGATGATCTGGTGGCTTTCGATGGTTGCAATTGGCCCTGTATCTCACCGAAGGCTCATTCCAGCCTACAAAAAGTAAATTCACCTTCAAGAAAATAATACAAAAACTCCTAATGCATAGGTTTAAATGTTAAATGTGTTTGCTACCCGTCAGGTATTTTATCTGTCTCTAATATCTATTTGTTAACGTTTGTAATGTCTTCAATGTAAAATGTAAGCGTTTTTATTGATGTGTTGGACCACAACACGATTAGCTGGCACCATGGCATCAGTTAATGGGGTTCCTAATAACTTCAAATTCCAGCCTACAATATTACTGACAGAATATCATATTACTGCATTGATTTCAAGAAACAGTTTCCGCAGTCATTTACAGTAGACATAATAGAACCAATTTAGGGTCTTAATGGGCTCTAGCATTTCAGTGTGCCAGGTTTTTTCAAGCCCCTTCATTATTTATTTGCATTAAAGTTCAGGCTTTAGTAGTCAATGTCAAGTGATATTTATGAAAAGTTTTAAGTGTTTTGTAAGACATTCTTACTGTGGTTCCAAGATGTCGCCCCCGCCTGGCCACCTGAAACAAGAGCCTGCCAGAGGCTGAGGGCTGCAGCTCCCCTCTGGGGCTCCCGCCATGAAGGAGCTGCTGTCCTGATCAAACTACTGGCTATTCCCTCGAGTTCTTTGACAAAAATATATGTGGAAACAGTCCAATATGAGCCCATGGATCTGGTTGGGTGAAATGTGGTGCTTCTATCACAAAAAGGGCACAATTCTTTGCTCTAGCTTCTCCATTATTGCAGCATAAACAATATGCTTGGAACTACAGCATATGAATCAAACAATAAACACAAAGGGATAATAGTGGTAAAAATAAAATGTGACAAAGGCAAACATCTGTTTTCAACAAAAATGTTTTATTGAGTGAAATGGAAACTCCAGACAATTAACCTCTTTGGCCGTGGAAAACAATCACACTTGGCATTACAAGTTTGCTTTGCATATACCAACAAATCCCACCTGCACTTTTTGCGATAGAGCTTTGGCAACTTCATTTGTCAACCAGAAATAAGGACAATCATGAAAAATTAAAAGAAAACAAATAATTCAAAAGTAATAAGAAAAATACATGGCGTCTTTCAGCTCTGGTACTGGAGTTGCAAAGAAGAGAATGGAGAAACTGCGGAAATAAACAGTTAAACCTTATTTAAATTACTTCATGCTTAACCATTCCTTAAGCCACCCCCCAAAATGTATATATTTTTTCCATTACTTAAGTATACATCATCTCTGCCATATGTGACATTTTCTTGGGAATATAAAGATAGTACTCCATGTAACCAGAAAGATCCTCTATTGTGATGTCATCAACATAGGCCCGAGCCTGTTCGGAACAGGAACGCGGGGAGGTTGATGTGGTGAACCCATCGGTCTGAGTTCTCTGTTGCAGGGAGGTCTGGGACGTATCCTCTGGGCTCGCCAGGTTCCTCTCGCACTCTGAGAGGATGTTACGGAGGCCCGTGAAGGAGTAGACCTCTACGCCCTGCCAGCCCGGGCACTGGCACTCGCTCTGAGCGCAGGGGCACGGGCCGCCCTCATGGAGCTTTGACAGGGACCTGAAGTCAGAGGGCACAGCTCCCGTTTTGGCTTCAGCCCCTACGCAGTGAGCTGCCTCTGGGACACCCTTGTCGTCAGACAGGGGCTGTCTGGGGCTGCCCTCCAGCCTGGCTGTGGGGCCTTCCCCAGAGGCAGCGGGGGTGTGGGGCTCATAGCCAGCACCGCCAAACACAGGGGAGGAGTGGCCCGAGGAGAGCAGTTCCTTCTTGGCGGGGATCTCCAGGGAGGAGCTGCAACCCTCAGCCTCTGGCAGGCTCTTGTGTTTCAGGTGGCCAGGTAAGGGCGACATCTTGGAAGCACAGTAGGTGAACTTTGGAGGATGGAGAATGGGAGACTTGGATCTCCGGCGTCTTTGGCTTCTCACGGCTCCTCTTGACGTCTTCCTCATACAACTACTACATAGAAAAACAAAAATGTCAAAACCAAACATAACTATGATGGTAAAATAAAAATGATCCCAAACAGTCATTCTGATTACCATGCCTTTTGAGTCACTAAAATAAAACGCATAATATTTTGGGGGAATAGAAATGCTGAAAATGAGAAAAAGCACTCTGTCTCATGGCTAACTACCAGGAAGTTTGAAAAGATTAGCTGAGTGGGCAGGGAGCTTACACTCATGATCTCGCCTTGAGTGACAGCTCTTTGAAATGCCCATGTCAAGAAACGTGGATGCAGTGAACAGTTGCAGTAAAATCATCTCAAGCATATTTTGTGATACACAAAGCAACTCAAACACTGAAATTGCATCAATGATGTCAATTTTTTTTATACACCACTTGTTTGGCATGTCTCTTGTGATGCGGTTCATAGCAGCACTGACAACTGCATCAGAACGACCCTTTCGCCCTTTTGTTCCATGCTGGCTGAATACCGAGCTAGCCAGTAACTAGTTAACACCATACACAAATGAAAAGGGAAACATAAGTATCTAGCCGAATAGTGTAAAGTTTTAATTATCATTTGCTGACACCCTACAGTCAAATTTTGGCACCAGTAGAATAGTTATCTTGCTATATAAACCTCACCCCTCTGCAAACACGCTTCGCGGATGTTGGTTACAAGGCAGTACTTCTAAAATTAGATAAGATAATGTTACCATTGGTGTATTAATAATCCCACCTTGTGAATCCAAGTGTTTGACATTGGGGGTGGAACAGTAACTTTATGATCAAACGTTATCAATATAGAAGCAACAGTCATTTTTCACACTTTGGTCATCATAGTGTGATTTGTTGTCATCTAAATATCATAACATTTCATGAAAAACATGATTTTGAATGTTGATGAGTCTTTAAAATGGTACAAATTAAACATTAACTGTACTTGGTTGACTTCCGCAGCAACAAAGAGCACGTAGCAAGATGCTAATCTCCTTTGCAGTTCTTGTCATGCAGCTATCAAGTTGCAGAAGAGTGGATCATACGTCCCTGCACATGCGCAGATGCTCTATGTGGTTGCTTTAAAATGCTGCCTTTTGCATTGCTCTCACTCTGCAATATCTTTGGTTCACACTGCCACTGGTGGTCATGTCTTATTAACTGAGTTTATAAACTCAATCTATTGTTTGGTATGAGACATTGTTTACTTGTGTAATGACATTAGGGCTGTCCATGTATCACAATTTTGAGATTCGAATCAGATTAGTAATTTCTTACGAATATTTGTCAAAGATTTGCGCCCGTTGCTCGTGGCAAAATATTATTTTGCGAATATTCAAATCAGCCAAAATTATTTGAATCAGAGTGAAGGAATGGAATCAGAATATATTTGGATCTTTGGGGTTAGCCATAAATGACATTGATAAACAATGAAGTTATAAATTGACAAGTTGACAGATTTCACTGTAACACAGCAGCGTTACGTTCCTTTTGGTATTCCAGAATACAGTATGTGTGAGATGTTAGCCGCTGCTGTGTGTTAAATCAGTTATTGTTTCAGTGTTTTCCCTAGGATTCTTTTCAGCAGTGGTAACAAAGGAAGCTTGGGGGCCCAGGGGCATGCCCAGCCAAGATAATTTTTTTGTAGGTCACTTCTGGTGACTTTTTGAAAGGACATTCTACATGGCAACAAAAACAAAATGCATGAAAATACATATTGTGTTGACACCATCTGAAATATAACTGATGAGCGCCACTGTACTGTACGGAGATGAGGAGCAAGCGGTGATTGTGTGCTCGTGGTTCTCATTTATGCCAATGCTCGCTCCGTTTTCTACAAATATACATTGTAACTTGTCACTCTGATGTTAAGGGATAGTGATAGATTTTTTACTACTCATAGTCAGATGAACTCATGGTTACCTTTTGAAGGGATCTGCGTGCAGTTTGAAGGATTTTGAAGGTAGTTTCGTAAGCCATTGCTAACTAGCATTAGCGAATAACGCTAGTTAGCAATTGAACTTAAGCTAATTAATATCAAATGGTATCCATGAGTTCATCGTACTTTGGGTAAGTAGAAAAAGGGCTGTGTTGCCAGAATATCGCACAATCCCTTTAAAAGCGCGTCTCGGCAAAAATAAAAAATGTACATACAGTTGAAGTCGGAAGTTTGTGTCATTAAAACTCATTTTTCAACCCCTCCCCAAATTTCTTGTTAACAAACTATAGTTTCGGCAAGTCGGTTAGAACATCTACTTTGTGCATGACGCAAGTAATCTTTCCAATTGTTTACAGACAGATTATTTCACTTATAATTCACTGTATCATAATTCCAGTTGGTCAGAAGTTTAACAAACACTAAGTTGACTGTTCCTTTAAACAGCTTGGAAAATTCTAAGCTAAGTCATGGCTTTAGAAGCTTCTGATAGGCTAATTGATATAATTTGAGTCAACTGGAGGTGTACCTGTGGATGTACTTCAAGGCCTACCTTAAACACAGTGCCTCTTTGCTTGACATCATGGGTAAATCAAAAGAAATCTGCCAAGACTTCAGAAAAATTATTGTAGATCTCCACAAGTCTGGTTCATCCTTGAGGCATTTCCAAACGCCTGACGGTACCACGTTCATCTGTACAAACAATAGTACGCAAGTATAAAGACCATGTGACAACGCAGCCGTCATACCGCTCAGGAAGGAGACGCGTTCTGTCTCCTATAGATTTACATTTACATTTACATTTAAGTCATTTAGCAGACGCTCTTATCCAGAGCGACTTACAAATTGGGTATGATCGTACTTTGTACTATAGATCGTACTATAGATGATCGTACTTTGGTGCGAAAAGTGCAAATCAATCTCAGAACAACAGCAAAGGACCTTGTGAAGATGCTGGAGGAAACAGGTACAAAAGTGTCTATATCCACAGTAAAACGAGTCCTACATCGACATAACCCGAAAGGCCGCTGAGCAAGGTAGAAGCCACTGCTCCAAAACCGCCATAAAAAAGCCAGACTACGGTTGGCAACTGCACATGGGGACAAAGATCATACTTTTTGGAGAAATGTCCTCTGGTCTGATGAAACAAAAATAGAACTGTTTTGGCCATAATGACCATTGTTATGTTTGGAGGAAAAAGGGGGAGGCTTGCCAGCCGAAGAACCCCATCCCAACTGTGAAGCACGGGGGTGGTAACATGTTGTGGGGTGCTTTGCTGCAGGAGGGATTGGTGCACCTCACAAAATAGATGGCATTGTGAGAGAGAAAATTATGTGGATATATTGAAGCAACATCTCAAGACATGACAGGCAGGAAGTTAAAGCTTGGTCGCAAATGGGTCTTCCAAATGGACAATGACCACAAGCATACTTCCAAAGTTGTGGCAAAATGACTTAAGGACGACAAAGTCAAGGTATTGGAGTGGCCATCAAAAAGCCCTGACCTCAATCCCATAGAAAATTTTTGGGCAGAACTGAAAAAGCGTGTGCGAGCAAGGAGGCCTACAAACCTGACTCAGTTACACCAGCTCTGTCACGAGGAATGGGCCAACATTCACCCAATTTATTGTGGTGAGCTTGTGGAAGGCTACCTGAAACGTTTGACCCAAGTTAAACAATTTCAAGGCAATGCTACCAAATACTAATTGAGTGTATGTTAACTTCTGACACACTGGGAATGTGATAAAAGAAATACAAGCTGAAGTAAATCATTCTCTCTACTATTATTCTGACATTTCACATTCTTAAAATAAAGTGGTGATCCTAACTGACCTAAGACAGGGAATTTTTACTAGGATTAAAGGTCAGGAATTGTGAATAACTGAGTTGAAATGTATTTGGCTAAGGTGTATGTAAACTTCCGACTTCAACTGTATACGGAACCAGTAAAAAGTTTGGACACACCTAATACCAGGGTTTCCCTTTATTTTTACTATTTTCTACATTGTAGAATAATAGTGAAGACATCAAAACTATGAAATAACACATGGAATCATGTAGTAACCAAAAAAGTGTTAAACAAATCAAAATATATTTGAGATTCTTCAAAGTAGCCACCCTTTGCCTTGATGACAGCTTTGCACACCCGTGGCATTCTCTCAACCAGCTTCAGAAGGTAGTCACCTGGAATGCTTTTCAATTAACAGGTGTGCCTTGTTAAAATTTCTTTCCTTTTTAATGCGTTTGAGCCAATCAGTTGTGTTGTACAGAAGATAGCCCTATTTGGCAAAAGACCAAGTCCATATTATGTCAAGAACTGCTCAAATAAGCAAAGAGAAACAACAGTCCATCATTACTTTAAGATATGTCAGTCAATCCAGAAAATGTTAAGAATGTTTCTTCAAGTGCAGTCGCAAAAACCATCAAGCACTATGATGAAACTGGCTCTCATGAGGACCGCCACAGGAAAGGAAGACTCTGTTACCTCTGCTGCAGAGGATTAGATCATTTCAGTTAACTGCACCGCAGATTGCAGCCCAAATAAATGAATCACACAGAGTTCAAGTAACAGACACATCTCAACATCAACTGTTCATGGGGAACTGCGTGAATCAGGCCTTCATGGTCAAATTGCTGCAAAGAAACCACTACTAAAGGACACCAATAATAAGAGACTTATTTGGGCCAACAAACACAAGCAATGGACATTTTACCGGTGGAAATCTGTCCTTTGGTCTGATGAGTCCAAATTTTAGATTTTTGGTTCCAGCCACCGTGTCTTTGTGAGACGCAGAGTAGGTGAATGAATGATCTCCGCATGTGTGGTTCACACCGTGAAGCATGGAGGAATGCCAAGAGTGTACAAAGCTGTCATCAAGGCAAAGGGTGGCTACTTTGAAGAATCTGCAATCTAATCTGTTTAACACTTTTTTGTTTACTAAATGATTCCATATGTGTTATTTAATAGTTTGTCTTCACTATTATTCTACAATGTAGAACATTTTAAAAATGAAAATGAAAAAAAGAAAAACCCTTGAATGAGTAGGTGTTCTAAAACTTTCGACCGGTGAATGAGTGAGTGAGTGTGTGTGTATATACACACATATATACACACACACACAAAATATACACACATACACATATATACACACACACACAAAATATACACACATACACACACACAAAATATACACACATACCCATATATACACATACACACACACAAGGTTTTCCGTTAGATGGAAAAACTACTTTTAGCCGCTAAAAAAAGTATAATTGCTGGTCAAATTGTCCACGGCAGAAAAAAAAAATATCCATAGCAAAAGAATGCTTTTTATTAATTGATGGAAATACCAGTCGCTGTGCTCCAATTTCAAAGGCAAATATACTTCATAGGCTAATAAATCCTCCAGCTGCTTGGAAATAAATTAGAGGCCATTTATTGTGTTCGTCAGGCCTGGTTCTAGCACTTCTGCTGCTGCCCTAGGCAAGACCAACATATGCCGCCCGTCTCATGTATAGTATAAAGATTTGGAATTGATTGCTACACTAGAGTAGAGAGAGTAATGATATGTAGCATGTGCAATTGGTGACTTTCAGTTCAGCAGAACTTGGAAACGAAACATCGTTGCCAACTATTCACATCAGAGAGTGACAATGTTGCAATCACAAGGCAGTCAACTGCCTATAGTAGGAAACAGAGTTGTTATCAATTGAGCCCCACAGTGGAGGAGTCATAACACCCATAAAACCTAGCGGTCAAACACAAAAATGGTTCCAATTGTTTTTCCACCATGGATTTTAAAAACACAGTGTTTCGTGTAGGTGTCCTATAAAAACTGCTAATTTTCTCTGTTGTGGTATTTTCTTTCTATATAAACATATGACGCGTCGTCGGCTGCTGGACACAAAGTTATCTAACCCTTGCAGCGGTCTCTAGTTATGTTTTACTAACAAAACGTGTTCCTGGCATTTTCTCATTCCACTAAGGATCTCCGTCTACCAGCAGGAAAACACATTTCTTTATTTGATCCTCGTAGGTATGGCAACTAAATCAACAAACGCTAGTATCCATGACCTAAAATGAGAGATTTGAGGCGACGAGTGAGGAACCGGCACGCAACCGCAAGTTTTTTTAAATGTTTTATTTAACTAGGCAAGTCAGTTAAGAACAAATTCTTATTTACAATGACAGCCTACCGGGGATCAGTGGGTTAACTGCGTTGTTCAGGAACGACAGATGTTTACCTTGTCAGCTAATCCATTCAATCCAGCAACTTTTCGGTTACTGGCCGAATGGTCTAACCACTAGGCTACCTGCCGCCTCAATTATTTAAGAGCTTAAACTGTACATTTGGTCAAATGTAGAAATGAGGCCGTCTTTATATCACCAAATATGCAAGTAGAGTCGTGAAAATTTGTATTGTACTCTTGAATATGTTAAGTATGAGACCTACTTTTTATTTGCCCGGGGGGGGGGGGGGTTAAATCGTCACGGGAAAAGAGGGGGAAATATATCACGGGTAGGCGTGTCCGAGCATAGAAGACGCGCTACCTTGATCCAAAATCAAAGATATATTGAATATTTTAATTTACAGTTCCTTATTTTATTTATGCATTTGGTCTTGTACAGAATAGTATCCTAGTAGCAGTCAGATATTTATAATGTTCCATGAATACTACACACGGTTTTTGCAAATAAGCTATATATCTAGCTAGCTAGATTGATATTAGTAACATACCTTTATTTTACCAGATCCTCTTCTCCTTCAGACAGAAGTCTTTATTTGATCCATTATAATTTATGCCAACTATATGAACAAGGTAAAATCTACTTAAATTAATGCTGTCAGAATGCACTGTTGTATTAAAGCAGTTCAGATCTAACTTGACATGTTCTGTTTGCAGATTTAAAGCCCAATTAACTCATTGCAGAATATAGCCATAATCATGAATGAATAAACATATTTATTTGACAAAAATGCATAGTGTCACCCATGAATCACAGACATCTAAACTCCAACAATCACATTGTTTTAAATAAATCAAAATAGTAAACAATGCATACATATCCCTTTCATACATACATTCATATTTGTATATGTTATGTTAAGTAAACATGAAATGATTTATTCATCAATGCCACACACCTGGGACATCCAAGAGCACCATATGAACTATGATTACTATCTGAGAGCGAACAGATTCTTCTATGTTTCCCATTTTAGGAATTAGGCCAGCACAAATAATCCAACATGTAAAGCAGCATATTGTGATTTTGGTGGGTGGGTTACAATTGGAAAAACTAGATGCGTAAGGTAGGTGTTATATAAATTACTATGTATGCACTCACTACTAAGTCGCTCTGGGTAAGATCGTCAGCTAAATTACTAAAATGTAAAAATATAAAAATGTAAAATGAGATAAGCACTTAAGACTCAAAACAAGTTAGCAGCCATTTCAACACCCTTCTTGTCAATGTTGCTTCTGTCAATTGTGAGCAGCACATTTACCACTGCATTCAGTCTGAACCCAAGAATAAGCAGCATTACACAGGTGAAAAAAACGGTAGCAAAAACAGTACACCACAACACTTTTAAATGTGTTACTGAGTCTAGATGTTATCAAATCAGGAGAAGAACAAGTGAAGGAAGCAGCATAGGGGGAATGGGTGACGGTAGGGTAGAGAGTTATAAAGTGTCTGAAGTTGAAGGACCATGGGGTATAAAAGACAGTGTGGAATAAGGGGTAGCTAGAGACCTGTTTGGCCATGGAATAAAAATAAAATGGGGTGCTGGTGTGCTTCTGCACCACTTGGAGGTAGTGGTCACAAATATCCGGCCCATGTCCAGTCATACTCGGGGTCTCTGCGTATGTCCCTCGACGTCATTACGTCTCAGTTGCAGCATTCAAATCATGGTCATCTTGTGTCTGTGGATCGCAACATTAAAGACGATGAGTGATCACAGCATTTCCAACAAGTTCAACTTCAACTTGAGAGTGGAGCATGTGTTATAGCAAGGTGCTAATAAGGTTAGCAATTTGGAATCATTAACATTACAGTAATTCTATCTCAAAAAACAAATGTGTGAATATCAATGAACTTAAAGCCCACCATAGCAGATAGGACTAAATATAACCTTGCCTACTACCTATACTAATGATCTGCTGTCCAGAGGGTAAAAGCACACATAGCAATGTTTTCCCGCAGTACAGTAAGCACACTGTTGACTCGAGAGAATGCTAATCAGTCCATCTATGAAGCCTCTCAAAATGCCAGAGTAAAATAATACAGCTAGCTAGGGTAGCTAGAAGTAGTACTTGAAGTAGGCTACCCACAGACGCAAACAAACATGATCAAGAACTCCTAGCCCTAGAGCTTCATCATCTAAGCTAGCGAGCTAAACTGCTGACTAGTGAGCTATTGTTGGTTTATAGAAACCAAAAGAAAGCTAAACTTGTTTTTTTGAATTTCTCATGCATTTTAATGGCTAGACAAATAGACGGCTAATGTAGCCATCTAGCCAGGCTAATGTTGCTAACTAGCTAACCATGAGCTAGCTAGATAAACAGGCATTTTCAATGTAAAACTTGCCCAAGACATTTTGCAATTCTGTGAACTGAAACAATTTTAGCCAATGTATTAATTACTAAATGTAGCTAACATTAGATAGTTAATCCAGAGATTCTTACCTTTGCCTCGATTCGGCAGTCTCGCCTAGATCATCATGGCCCTGGTGAGTGACTTGAAGCTTGAGACAGGAATTTGTAGTTCTCTATTACAGCCACATTGAATACAGGCAAATATGTTGATAAAAAAAGTCACCTTGTCCTGGAGACTTAAATGGTTATCAAAACGCCACGCCAGGGTAAGTCTCCACGAAACATAGCCCTTATTTGAGGTGTTTCTAAAATCCACAATGGATAAATGGAATGGTGGGAAAAAAATTGGAACCATTTCCGTGTTTGCCGATAGGTTTTATGGGTATTATGATTCATACCGTGGTAGACTACACAACCCCACGATAGTTCAAATTACAGTAAATATACCATTTATTAATATCATCCAGTAGAGCTGTAAAAAGAGTGACAGAATTTGAGCGTTGCAAACTAGTGATTTCATAAATGCATGGCATGGGCCTTGTTTCATAGGAGCATTGTAAAATAAGCTTTCTCTCAATGAACCAGCCTTAACGAATTTCGTTTATGTACATATTGAATTTGATTGCGCAACATCAGTTTAATAACGTATTCATTTTGTGGCTGCCTAGAGTGTCTTCTTTCAACTGCTTGTGGTGCTGAATCGCAGATGGAATGGAGAGTGGGACAGCCGTAATGGCTAGAAGGGATCCCAGCGTTTGTCAAATTAACGTCAAAAGTTTAGAAAATAAATACATTTAAATGGCCTTTTAGCTAACCTTAACCTAATTTTCCTAACCTGCTACATGAATTATCCTAACCTGCTACTATAAAGTGATTTATAGCAGGGATGAACACACAACGGGCAATGTTTTGCTTTTCTATAAGTACCTGTCATGTTGGTATAAGAACATCATTCTACTTTACAGGCATAATTCTATTCTGTTAAGATGAATTACATCTAAATGTGATTTTGAGCACTGTTAAAATCTTACTGGTCAAGTTGTCCGGTGCCACAGTTTCCTAACAGAAAACCTGACATACACTGACTGTACAAAACATAAGGAACACCTGCTCTTTCCATGACAGACTGACCAGGTGAAAGCCATGATCCCCTATTGAGGTCACTTGTTAAATCCACTTCAAATCACTGTAGATAAAGGGGACGAGACAGGTTAAAGATGTATTTTTAAGCCTTGAGACAATTGAGACATGACTCTGCGACGGTTACAGTCAGGACCAAAGTTATTGGCACACCTTGATAAAGACAACTGGGGGAAAAAATATTGTATACCATAAATAATACCAATTCTGAGCTGTTATATGCCAACATTTAAAAATTATATTATTATTTTATACCAATAAATTGCGCAGATAGCGATTTTAACAGTCAATACGTTTTTTCCTCTCAAAAAGATAGGGGTCAAAATTATTGCCACCCGTTATCAATACATCACCTTGCAAGGATAACAGCACTGAGCCATTTTCTAAAATGATTTATTGGAGAACACATTGGGAGGGATCTTAGACCATTCCATCATACAGAATCTTTTCAGATCTTATGGCGTGCCCTTTTCAATTCAAACCACAGGTTTTCAGTAGGGTTTAAGTCCGGAGACTGAGATGGCCATTGCAAAATGTTGATGGTCAATTAACCATTTCTTTGTGGATTTTGATGTGTGCTTGGGGTTATTGTCTTGTTGGAAGATCCTATTGCAACCAGGTTTTTGGCTAAAATGTCCTCATACTGGATTGACCTTCCACCAGGACCAGTGGAAGCAAAATTGCCCAATATCCAATATCCAAAGATCCACCACCATATTATACAGTAGGTATGGGGTTCTTTTCTGCTTACGAATCCTTATTATTTCGACACTAAACCCACCACTGGTGTGCATGGCCAAAAAGCTCTATCTTCATGTCATCTGACCTTAGCAATGGTTCCAATCCAAGTGCCAATGCCGTTTAGCAAACTCCAAGCATTTGTTGGATGACATGAAAATAGAGCTCTTTGGCCACACACACACCAGTGGTGGGTTTAGCATTGAAACAAAAATTTATAAGCAGAAAATAACCCCTAACCTACTGTAAAATAGGGTGCTGGCTCTTTTTTGTATTACTTGCTAGACAAAATCTCTTTCTCTGAGCAATTGTATTAGTATAAAATAATATAATTTCATTTTTGCATACAATATAGCTCAGTATTTGTGTAATTTATTTTATACCGCCTTTTTTGCACTCATTTTAAACACAATGTGTTACATTGTATTACAAAATGTGTACACTTTACAAATATAGAATTTATAAAACTGAATCTGGCACTAGGGGTTCTACAAGTTATTGTACTTAAATAATAAAAAGGAACAGACAAGAGAAGCATAGCAAGAAGATACTTATAAAACAATGGACAATGATTGTAAGAGGGCCTTTCCTTACCCATGCCAGTTCTCCTTGGGGCAGCTTAGTTTGGGCTTGGCACCCTCTAGAAAGGCTCGGCTAACCACTCTTGGAGTGATGGTCTCACAGACGTGCAGCGTGGCAGGCAAGCTAGAGAAACCAACAAAAACTCAGACCACAATATACTGAACAGCAGAAGAACTCAAGTGAGACTTCACATTTTCAAGAAATATTACATTAGTCCTGGAAACTGACCCTAGATCAACCAGTAAGGAAGGACCTAAAACGTGAAAGAATTGAAAATGTAATAGCCATTAACAGTACTACGAACCTTTCAGCATCTACCCGGAGCTTTTTAAAGGCAGTTTGTAGGGTCTCGTCCTCACAGTCTTTTCCTCCTGCCTCCATAGTGGGAGGAGGTTGTAGTGACCAGCCACCCAGCTATAAAACAAGAACACTTCATTAGAGAGGTATTACTGCTGACTCAAGGTGTGAGTGACTGACTCGCTAGCGTAAGGTTGGTTATAGGGGTAGACATGCTGGCTAAAGTTGTCATGTTCCCACACTATAGCATCTAACAACTGGCTTAAATACTGTCTTATGAACTGCTCGGTGATGTAAGGGATGCAGATTTAATAAAAACTATCTACCGACTACGGATATACCTTCCGAAGTGGGATGTGTCGCTAAACAGGTACAGACTTAAAGGGATAGTGCGAGATGTTGGAAACTAAGCAATTTTTCTACTTACCCAAAGTCAGATGAACTCATTGATACCATTTTTATGTTCTGCGAGCAGTTTGAAGGAAGTTGCTAACTAGGTTTGCTAACTAAGTCTATGAGGTCAATTAGCATCCATTCATTGCAATCACTCGCTAAACTACCTTCACCTGACTGAATCTCGCACTATCCCTTTAAATCAAACACATTTGTAATGCCGTTTGGAGATGGCTGCCATTTTACGATCCCCTAACCAATTATGCTATTGTGTGTTTTTGCACCTTATTTGTAACTTATTTTGGACATAATGTTTCTGCCACTGTATCTTATGACCGAAAAGAGCTTCTAGATATCAGGACAGCGATTACGCACCCCGTACTGGAGGAATACTCTTTCTTTAACGAGTCGGACGGGAAGGATTTATTTCAGACGCCCGACAAGGCCCTCATCCACCTCATTCGCTGGACAAAGAGACAGAGATATCAGGGACGAAGGTCTGGGTGCCTTGTAAGGATCCGACGACGAGTGGGTAATCTGCCTTTACCATCAGCCCTATTAGCCAACGTACAATCATTGGATAATAAAATAGACGTGCTACGAGCACGTATATCTTACCAACGGGACATTAAAAACGGTAATATCTTATGTTTCACCGAGTCGTAGCTGAATAACGACATGCATAACATACAGCTGGCTGGTTTTAACCTGTTTGGGCTAGGGGGCAGCATTTTCACTTTGGATGAAAAGCGTGCCCAGAGTAAACTGCCTGCTATTCAGTCCCAGTTGCTAATAAATGCATATTATTAGTAGATTTGGATAGAAAACACTCTGAAGTTTCTAAAACTATTTGAATGATGTCTGTGAGTATAACAGAACTCATATGGCAGGCGAAAACCTGAGAAAAATCCAACCAGGAAGTGGTAAATCTGAGGTTTGTAGTTTTTCAACTCTTGGCCTATCGAATATACAGTGGGATATTGGTCATATTGCACTTCCTAAGGCTTCCACTAGATGTCAGTCTTTAGAACCTTGTTTGATGCTTCTACTGTGAAGTGGGGGCGAATGAGAGGGGATTGAGTAAGGTCTCTCCCAGAGTGCCATGAGCTGACCATGCGCGTTCACGTGAGAGTTAGCTTGAGTTCCATTGGAATTCTCCGGTTGGAACATTATTGGAGATGTATGTTAAAAACATCCGAAAGATTGATTCTATACTTCGTTTGACATGTTTCTACGGACTGTAACGGAACTTTTTGACTGTCTGCTCCTAGTGATCGCGCGGCATTAATTTAGAATACTGGGCTGAACGCGCTAACAAAAAGGAGGTATTTGGACATAAAGATGAACTTTATCGAACAAATTAAACATTTATTGTGGAACTGGGATTCCTGGGAGCGCATTCTGATGAAGATCATCAAAGGTAAGTGAATATTTATAATGCTATTTCTGACTTCTGTTGACTCCAACATGGCGGATATCTGTTTGGCTTGATTTGTTGTCTGAGCACCGTACTCAGATTATTGAATGGTTTACTTATTCCATAAAGTTTTTTTGAAATCTGACACAGCGGTTGCATTAAGGAGAAGTATATCTTTAATTCTGTGAATAACACTTGTATCTTTTATCAATGTTTATTATGAGTATTTCTGTAAATTGATGTGGCTCTGTGCAAATTCACGGGATGTTTTGGAGGCAAAGCCAAATGTAAACTGAGGTTTTTGGATATAAATATGAACTTGATCGAACAAAACATACATGTATTGTGTAACATGCTGTTCCGGGTGTGTCATCTGATGAAGAATAGGTTAGTGATTCATTTTATCTCTATTTCTGCTTTTTGTGACACCTCTCTTTGGTTGGAAAATCACTATATGCTTTCTGTGACTAGTTGCTGACCTAACATAATATGTTCTGCTTTCGCCGAAAAGCCTTTTTGAAACCGGACACTGTGGTTAGATTAACGAGAATTTTATCTTTAAAATGGTGTCTAATACTTGTATGTTTGAGAAATTTGAATTGTGAGATTTCTGTTGATTGAATTTGGCGCCCTGCAATTTCAGGATAGAACAGCGGCCTCTGGTAAGACAAGGGGTAGCGGTCTATGTATATTTGTACAACACTTTGAGATATCAGCTGATGTAAGAAGGGCTATGTAAATACATTTGATTTGATATTTGTAAACAACAGCTGGTGCACAAAATCTAAGGAAGTCTCGAGGTTATGCTCACCTGAGGTAGAGCATTTCATCTATATTCTTCGTAGCTGTCTATTTACCACCACAAACCGATGCTGGTACTAAGACCGCACTCAGTGAGCTGTATACGGCCATAAGCAAACAGGAAAACGCTCATCCAGAGGCGGCGCTCCTAGTGTCCGGGGACTTCAATGCAACTTAATTCTGTTTAACCTAATTTCTAACAGCATGTTAAATGTGCAACTAGAGGGGGATTTTTTTAAAACTCCAGACCCCCTTTACTTCACACACAGTCACATACAAAGCTCTCCCTCCATTTGGCAAATCTGACCATAAATCTATCCTCCTGATTCCTGCTTACAAGCAAAAAATGTAAGCAGGAAGCACCAGTGACTCGGTCAATAAGAAAGTGGTCAGATGAAGCAGATGCTAAGCAAAAGGACTGTTTTGCTAGCATACTGGAATATGTTCTGGGATTCTTCCGATGGCATTGAGGAGTACACCACATCAGTCACTGGCTTCATCAATAAGTGACTCGATTACGTCATCCGTCACGGACCATACGTGACCATAGTGACCATACGTACATACCCCAACCAGAAGCCGCCATGGATTACAGGCAACATTCTCACTGAGCTAAAGGGTAGAGCTGCCGCTTTCAAGGAGCGGGAATCTAACCCGGAAGCTTATAAGAAATCCCGTTACACCCTCATACGAACCATCAAACAGGCAAAGCTTCAATACAAGACTAAGATTGAATCGTACTACACCGGCTCTGACACTCGTCGGATGTGGCACGGCTTGCAAACTATTAGACTACAAAAGGGAAGCGAGCTGCCCAGTGACACAAGCCTACCAGACAAACTAAATTTCTTCTATGCTCGCTTCGAGGCAAGTAACACTGAAACATGCACAAGAGCACCAGCTGTTCCGGACAACTGAGTGATCACGCTCTCCGCAGCCGATGTGTGTAAGACCTTTAAACAGGTCAACATACACAAGGCCGCAGGGCCAGACGGATTACCAGGACGTGTACTGCGCTGACCAACTGGCAAGTGTCTCACTGACATTTTCAACCTGTCCCTGACTGTAACACCAACATGTTTCAAGCAGACCACCATAGTCCCTGTGCCCAAGAACACAAAGGTTACCTGCCTAAATGACTACCGACCCACAGCCCTCACGTCTGTAGCCATAAAGTGCTTTGAAAGGCTGGTCATGGCTCACAACACCATTATCCCAGAAACCCTAGACCCACTCCAATTTGCATACCGCCCCAACAGATGATGCAATCTCTATTGCACTCCACACTGCCATTTCCCACCTGAACAAAAGTAACACCTGTGAGAATGGTATTCATTGACTACAGCTCAGCGTTCAACACCATAGTGCCCTCAAAGCTCATCACTAAACTAAAGACCCTAGGACTAAACACATCCCTCTGCAACTGGATCCTGGACTTCATGACGGGCCACCCATACCACCCATGTGGCAAGGGTAGGTAACAACACATCCACCACGCTGATCCTCAACACGTGGGCCCTCGGGTGCGTGCTCAGTCCCCTCCTGTACTCCCTGTTTAGCCCAAACAACTACCTCTCCCCCTACTGTATTTATTTTGCACCTTTGCACCCCATTTATTTATATCTTTACTTTGCACATTCTCCCACTGCAAATCTACCATTCCAGTGTTTTATTTGCTATATTGTATTTACTTCGCCACCATGGCCTTTTTTTTGCCTTCACCTCCCTTCTCACCTCATTTGCTCACATTGTATATACTTATTTTTTTCTATTGTATTATTGACTGTTTGTTTTACTCCATGTGTAACTCTGTTGTTGTATGTGTCGAACTGCTTTGCTTTATCTTGGCCAGGTCGCAATTGTAAATGAGAACTTGTTCTCAACTTGCCTACCTGGTTAAATAAAGGTGAAATAAATAAAAAAGTTAGCCAATGACAACAGTGCAAGGCCTGGTCACCGACAACGATGAGACAGCCTATAGGGAGGAGGTCAGACACCTGACCGTGTGGTGCAAGGACAACAACCTCTCCCATAACATGATCAAGACAAAGGAGATGATTGTGGACTACAGGAAAAGGAGGACTGAGCATGCCCCCATTCTCGGGAGCAGGTTGAGAGCTTCAAGTTCCTTGGTGTCCACATTACCAACAAACTATCACGGTCCAAACACACTAAGACAGTCGTGAAGAAGGCAAGACAAAGCCTATTCCCCCGCAGGAGACTGAAAAGATTTGGTATGTGTCCTCAGATCCTCAAAAGATTCTACAGCTGCACCATTGATAGCATCCTGACTGATTGCATCACTGCCTGGTATGGTAACTGCTTGGCCTCCGACCACAAAGCACTACGGGGAGAGGGTAGTGCGTACGGCCCATTACATTAGGGCCAAGCTTCCTGCCATCCAGGACTCCTATACCAGGCGGTGTCAGAGGAAGGCTCTCAAAATTGTCAAAGACTCCAGCCACCCTAGTCATAGACTGTTCTCTCTGCTACCGCACAGCAAAATCACATTATAAAATATGTCACAATAACGTGGGCATTACCTGACAAAATAGAAAGCATGCTCCCGACACAAACACACTAATGAAGTATGTACATGTGGTAGCTAGTCAGTCTTGCCATTTGAGATGTTTAAAGAGTTATTGATGAGTTATTGTATCATGTCCTAAAATGAGAAAGCGACCAAAAACTGGGTTCCCTTTCTAATGGAACGCATTGTATGGAAAACCAAGTTGAGGCAAACCTTCAACATGGTCTTGGTCATAATAAATGGACATGGTTTTACCGCAACAGAATAGCTACATCCTTAAAATTTAACCATTTTGGTAAAGACGGTCCCACCCATTACAGGTTAAAATGTAATTGGTTGATTCCACTGTCACTCCAAAATTCTGCTGGGGATGACCGAAGGGTTTCCAAAACCTCCCCTGTATGTTGAGCCCTGACACACAGACAGGGGCACTCCCGTGCCGTTGTTGCCGCTTCATAAAGTTGGTTTATTTATGGTCAATTGCACATCATAATGACAAAAAAAATTGCAGATTGTGAACCAAAAACGAATGTGACCAGGTCATTTATTTTCACTGGCCAATTTTAAATGTGTGTCGCACTGCCAAGACAAATAACTTCAAAAGCTACTGTTTTTGTCGCAGTATCGAACCCTGTATACGTTCTGCACATACGTGCTACGCAGAAAAACCTGTCCCTGATATTCACACCTCTCCTCAATACAACACATTGAATTTAACTCCACACTAATTACTGTATAATAGAAAAGGCTACTGCAGAAAATAGCTGATTTGCTCATATCCAAAAGGTCTACTTGTGATTGGGCAGGACAGACATAGTAAGGAATATAAAACGCATAATCTGCATTTTCATTTTGGCAATAAGGGGAAAACACACTAGGTTCTACATGAAACCATCTTTCGCTTACTCTTCAGACACCTTTACACACATAGCATACATACTCTTCCCCCCCCCACCACACACACACACACACACACACACTACTCTCACACACAGCTCCTAAAAGTTAGGCACCAAACAGAAATTAATTAACACCAGTAAAATACATTGACTTTTGATTCAGATTTAGTTTAGAATTACATTTGCATATGCATCCTACCCTTTGAAGTATCTCTTTGAGTAGGCTATCTATCCCGTTTCCCTGTGCCATTCAAATGTGTGCATAGCCAAGTTAACAAGTTGTTAGCTAGCTAGCCAGGTAACATGACTAAACAAGGTTGTTTGATATCAAACCAAAAACTCAGCCCACGAGTAGTTCATTCTTAGTAATAGCTACTGTAAATTGGACAGTGCCGTTATATTAACAATCATTTAAGCTTTCAGACGATATAAGACACTTATATGTACCAACATTCGTTGTTTCTCTAAAATCTGTGATCGTGACACAAGGCTCTGCATGATTTACAACTGTCCCGTTGACGGGACACCTATCCCTAAAGAAGTTTTAAAAGCTTTTTATCTTATATATTATAAAACATGTGCGCCAAGGGTTTGGGCTAGAGACTTCTGTTTTTCTGTGACAAAGGCACAAGCACGTGTCACGGTGCTCTGTTTTAAAACATTTTAAAATGGATGGAGATGCACAGAAAGAACAGACAGGGAGAAGCAGCCGAGTAGGCTAATGGCTGGAGATGCGGCTGGCATCTCAGCTGCCACACGTGATATTGGATGGAGGACTCGTTCTGATATTACATATTACGATCTGAACTCTGATATTCTATTCGTAGGACGCGTAGGAATGCATTCAGTGCTCACTCAATTTCAATATGAGTAACATAGACCATTATTCATTGGCGGGTGGTAATGTTAGCTTGCCATCTTAGTTGCTAATGTGGCTAGCTAACGCCAGCTATCTAAAGTTAACTTTGAGTGTAATAATTTGCTCTATTGAAACATACATGCAACTATAATTGACTTCTTATCAACTATAACCGCTGCATTATTTTGACCATAGGTTGCTTACCTCGAGTTGCATTCCAAATATCCCAGTCAGGGACAATGTTGCGTGGAGTGTGTGATGACACAGCCGACAGAGAAGGTAATGTGATCACACAGGGAGAAGATCTGATCGCCCCGTTCTTTTATAGCTCCATGGGTGATGCACTCTGCGTCTGTTTACTTTTCACGTGGATGACCTATTTTGAGATCAAAACAGCAAATATCATCGAAAAGTGACGAGTTTGCATCCCTGTAGCTAGTAGCAATAGCCTAATCAGAGATTTTGTAGGAATAATATGAACCATCTCTGGCCATAATATGGTGAATAGGCTTTACAAATAGGCTCTGCTACAGCCAGGCAACCCCTTTCAAACAGCAGCGTGCAGACCTTAAACACAGACCAGTTTAGAAAAACACCACAACATGCACAATGATTTCATTAGCTAGCTATCACAATCACCACAGCTAGCGGTCAGCTAGGTTCATTTCTATTTAAAATGAACCCATGAGCACCAACATGTGAAATTCATAGGTTCATATCAAATTGGGTGTCAAATGAAAGCGAAGAGTATATTTTGGGGAAATGAAGGCATATATACATTTTCCAACTATTTTCCATCTTAAAAATTGGTTAGTGCTATCTGGGAAGTCCCTACCCTAACCCGTAACTTCTTATGGCTGGGAGGCAGTATTGAGTAGCATGGATGAATAAGGTGCCCAGAGTAAACTGCCTGCTACTCAGGCCCAGAAGCTAGAATATGCATATAATTAGTAGATTTGGATAGAACACACTGAAGTTTCTAAAACTGTTTGAATGATGTCTGTGAGTGTAACAGAACTCATATGGCAGGCAAAAACCTGGGGAAAAAATCCAACCAGGAAGTAGGACATCTGAGGTTTGTAGGTTTTCAGGTCCGATTGCACTTCCTAAGGCTTCCACTAGATGTCAACAGTCCTTGGATCCTTGTTTCAGGCTTCTACTGTGACGGGGGAGCGAATAAGAGCTGTTTGAGTCAGGTGTCTGGCAGAATGCCATGAGCTAAGTCTCGCGTGCAGGCGTGAGAGCGAGCTGCGTTCCCTTTCATTTCTAAAGACAAAGAAATTGTCCGGTTGGAACATTATTGAAGATTTATGATAAAAACATCCTAAAGATTGACTATATACATCGTTTGACATGTTTCTACTAACTGTAATGTAACTTTTTTGACTTTTCATCAGACCTAGTGCTCGCGTCTTGTGAATTTGGATTTGTGAACTAAACGCACTAACAAAAAGGAGGTATTTGGACATAAATGATGGACTTCATCGAACAAAACAAACATTTATTGTGGAACTGGGATTCCTGGGAGTGCATTCCGATGAAGATCAATGGTAAGTGAATATTTATCATGCTATTTCTGACTTCTGTTGACTCCACAACATGGTGGGTATCTGTATGGCTTGTTTTGGTCTGTACTCAGATTATTCCATGGTGTGCTTTCGCTGTAAAGCTGTTTTGAAATCTGACACAGCAGTTGCATTAGGGAAAAGTATATATTTAAATCCATGCACAACACTTGTATTTTCATCAAAATATATGATGAGTATTTCTGTAAATGGACGTGGCTCTTTGCAAAATCACCGGTTTTGGAAGCAATGTAAACAGAGATTTTTGGATATAAATATGAACTTTATCGAACAAAACATACATGTATTGTGTAACATGAAGCCCTATGAGTGACATCTAATGAAGATCAAAGGTTATGATTAATTTTATCTCCATTTATGCTTTTTGTGACTCCTCTCTTTGGCTGGAAAAATGGCTGTGTTTTTCTGTGACTAGGCGCTGACCTAACAATCGCATGGTATGCTTTCGTGGTAAAGCCTTTTTGAAAAATCGGACACTGTGGTTGGATTAACCTCTCTAGGGTACGTGAGACGTTAGCCTCCCACCTCTTCAACAGCCAGTGAAACTGCAGGGCGCCAAATTCAAAACAGAAATCCCATAATTAAAATTCCTCAAACATACATGTATTTTACACCATTTTAAAGATACACTTGTTGTAAATCCAGCCACAGTGTCCGATTTCAAAAAGGCTTTACGACGAAAGCAAACCAAATGATTATGTTAGGTGAGTGCCTATTCACAGAATAACACAGCCATTTTTTCAGCCAAAGAGAGGATTCACAAAAAGCAGAAATATAGATAAAATGAATCACTAACCTTTGATGCAAACTTCAATGGGGTAACGTCAGAGTTGGGATGTCCCAAGGATTCCGGATAGCAAGGACCCTTAAAAATTAAGCGTAAGTAATGGCTTTGATTTCTGGTCAAACTGAACGAAAAGGGGTCTTACAAAACCTCTACCAGAAAAAGTCTTAAAAGGTATTAGAAATATATGTAAAGACCCCTGCCAACTTATATCAACACATATTTGATTTTGTAGAAATTATTTGCCTTCTGTAAGTTTCAAAAACATTGACGTGTGTCTTGTAATTCTGTTACCAAAATGTTTTACCTCAT
Organism: Salvelinus fontinalis; assembly: GCF_029448725.1. NCBI lineage: Eukaryota > Metazoa > Chordata > Actinopteri > Salmoniformes > Salmonidae > Salvelinus > Salvelinus fontinalis. The sequence goes on along the minus strand of NC_074682.1, from coordinate 1,259,470 downwards.
GAGGAAGGACAATGAAAGTTAACAGAAGTAACAAGGTAAACCTACCAATTAGTTTGTGTTTTTACTAATATAATTTTTTGTTTATTAAGTGATTAAAACTCGTAATTGTTACCAAACGGTAACAAAATGACCTATACATTTTTTCCCTTTTTAAAATACACTAATACTGCAATTGATTTGGCTACAATGGAAAATCATAGTAGTCACAAACCACAGTTGGGTCACCTTCTACTGTTCTTCCTTCCACTGGCATACTGTTAGGCTCCCGAGTGGCACAGTGGTCTAAGGCACTGCATCTCAGTGCTAGAGGCGTCACAACTATATCACAACCGGCCGTAATTGGGAGTCCCATAAGGGGGCACACAATTGGCCCAGACGTCGTCCGGGTTAAGCCGTCTTTGTAAATAAGAATGTGCTCTTAACTGACTTGCCTAGTTAAATAAAGGTTAAATAAATGTTTAAAATATGTTCAGATCATAACTGTTTTCTTTCTCTTTTAGTCATCTGGTGGTCAAAGCTAGTGTGAACAGTCTGGACAAACCCCCTCTCTCTAGTTAATGATACCTCTACCAGCTCTTACTGACACCTACCCATGACCCCCTCTCTTTCCACTTACTGTAACCAGCATCCACACCCACTGAACATGGACGTTGAAGTGGTTGAAGTTTGGTCAGTCCGCCCTGGCCTCGATTTCAACATCCTCAAACGTCTATTTTTGGGCCGGTCCAAAACAGATTTGGTTTTTGATTTGGCCCAAACATAGACGTTAGGAATGCACAATATATCGGTAAGCATATCGGAATCGGCCAATATTAGCTAAAAATGCCAACATCGGCCCGATGTCTGGTTTAACGCCGATGTGCAAAACCAATGTCAAAGCTGACGTGCATACCTATATAACGTAGGTAGATGACGTAATGACGCCACGGAAAATACAGCGCTACGCAGAACAAAAGCAGAAAAATACTAAGCGCACACTTCCAACAACTAAACAAGTCGAGCAGTCATTTGAAAAAGTAAGAAACTTTCAGCAAGACAACTCAAAGGTGAAATCCAATAACGTCAAGATAATGGAATTCATTGCCCCTGACAATCAACCTTTCTCTGTCGTGGATGATGTTGGCTTTCGCCGACTGGTCGAGCACCTCGAGCCCCAGGTACACACTACCAAATATGTGCTATTTTTCAGATGTTGCCCTACCGGAGTTACACAGTATTGTTGAAACGCACATCCCTGAGCTACTTGTTATGGGCATCACTGCTATTAGCTTCACGACTGACATTTGGACAAGCGATGTCAGCCCCATGAGCATGCTGACTGACAGCACAGTGGGTCAATGAGGATTTGGTACTGAGGAAAGCATTATTGCATGCTCAAGAATGTGCTGGTTCTGATACCGCTGCTGCCATTTCAATGACACGTGAGAACATGTTTGAAACTTGGAAACATGAACACACTCCTAGCTCCATTCGAACAACTGACTCAATAAATAAGTTAATCAACTATGTCTGCAGGAGACGCAATACCCTCTGTAATAGCATTGAAACACCTGCTCAAAACTGCCGACACATACCGTGGGGTTAAAACTTGCAAAAGTACTCTACGATTCGGTGGCACTGAGTCTCTTTACTGTGTCGCTACCATGCTCGATGCTAGGTACAAGGACCGCTAATTTGTTGCAGACAAGAAACAGGGTTTACACGAAATGTTAGACACAGCTGGACAAGATGGAAACGGACAGAGCGCACCGAGGAAGAGGCCACGGACAGAGCTGAAACTTCACTGCTTAACATGTGTAACAAAATCCTGGTTGAGACTGAAAAAATTAACAATGAAACGGCACAGCAAGTGAAAAAAAAAAGTTGATGATGTTTTACTGGTAATGCGGATATACGTAAATGGCAACAAAATTATTTTTGGTCAGTGTGTGTTTCAACTATTTAACTGTACTAGAATGCATAAAAGGCCGCAAAAAATGCAAATATCGGTATCGTTTTGTTTTTGGCAAGGAAAATAGGATATCAGTATCAGCCAAAAATGTCATATTGGTGCATCCCTAATAGACATCTATGATTGGTGACCAGACCAAATCTGAACCAATCATAGACGTCTGTGTTTCACAAGGCTGGACAGCACATTACAGTGAAGCAAAGTAGATCACTGTACAGTATAGTCAAGAAAAGTAGAATATAGTTCAGTAGAGTTCAATACAGTACACTAGAGCACTATATCTTTTTAAGGTACTGCACTCTACTGTGCTGAAACAAAGATTTTTATAACTAAACCAAGAGACCACAGCCCATCGTTTAAAATGGGAACAAATGAGTCATAGTGGGCAGAACAAGCATGGGGGGGGCTGAGCCAAGCACGAGCTAGCGAGATCCTATTGGTGAGTTTTAGCATGCATTTGCATATTTATGCTAGGAACAGTCTACTCTGAAGTGCACGTGTGGAATAAGTCAATTCGCCTTTGCACTCATTAACAACGCAATTTTTAAAAACTTTGTCAAAGGGTAAAGTCTACAAACTGTTGTCCACTCTGTCCATAACAGATTTTAGTTTTGGGAAGAGAAAACTGTTTTGAGATCAAATGTTTCATTGTTCTATCTGTGGTGTCTCCCCCGCCTCCCACCTGCTGTGCACCGGACTAGATGTTTAAGCTAGCACAGTGCCCTTCTCTCCCGCCTGCCCTCGCCATCATTAACATAACTGTGGGAAAACAGTACCGATAGGCAGGGACGAAGGACACCGTCTACCGTTGTACGGCTAGCTAGCTATCGTTGTCGCCCCTGCCCCGTCTTCTGGGGGGTTTATTGGCAGCTGGCATCCAACATTATTGTGCATTAGCGCCCCCGCCTGTCCTAGCTTAAACATTTACCAATAGAAGTATAAAGAGGGGTTCCTGCAGATGTAGGAATGCCCACACGCGGGAACACCCCAAATTGCAGACCGCAATTAAACCAGATTCCAATAACTAAATTCCCCCCTTGCACTCCTAAACAGTATTTTTTTTGGGGCCAAGGGTACAATGTACAAAACTTAGTCCACTCTTAGTTTTGGAACAGCAAACTGTATTGAGATCAAATGTTCCATTGATAAGAAGAATGTCGGCCAAAAGCCATATCACTCCATCTCCCACTGCCGGCCACTGGGCTTCTTCTCATCACCATATCTGAAAATGTCAACCGGATGCTTTACACGTATACAGCCATGAAATATCTGGCTCATTGTTCTGTGGCTGTACAGTCCAAACTTGTGAAACAGAAATGTCTATGATTGGTTCAGATGTGGTCCGGTCCAACCAAATTTGGTCTTGTTTTGGTGCAGAGCTGATTAGAATAGTCAGTGTGTAGAATAATACCCATATATGCAAAGAATGATATTGCATATTTCTTCCATGGTGTACCTATTCAGGATAAGACACCATGAAGACAATGACATTCATATCCATAATTATGCATTTCTGTGTAGTACAGATCAGGGGCCGGATTCACAAAACATTACTTACAAAAAAAAGTAAGAAGTTTAAAGGAAAAAATTAAAAGTTCATAAGATAGTTTGTAAATGTAATTCCTCAAAATGTTCTTAGGAACTTCGTAAATATCTTATATGGCATTGTGACGTGCTTGAAACCAATAAATAAGCCTGTGTGACAGGATTTGGTTATTTCACACATTATAGCCATCAGACTAACTATATCAAAACCAAAAATAAATAACCAAGGAAAGCGCAATAAAAACTTAAGCAAACAAGAGCTTGAAGTAATGGTGGAGGAAATAGCAGCCAGGAAAAGATTCCTGTTGGAGGGACTTGATAACTGCGGGCTCACTGCAGAGACCAAAAAGAGAGGATGGGCGAGAGTGGCCGAGTCTGTGGCAAGGGACAGTGACGCCGTAAAATTAAGTGGTGCTGAGAGACCATTCACGTTGACCAGCTGGAGGAGAAGGTGTCGTCCATGATAGGAGAGACGGTGGTAGAGGGCCTGCGCGACCGGTAAATTAGGTAGCTACGTTAGCTAGCTAACGCGTAACGACATTATAGGCAACATAGCTAGCGAAGGTTAACGTTAGCTAAATTCTTTACAAATTGACGAGAGAGCGCTAGCTACTTAACACTTCTAGAATATTGTATTATATTGTTAATTACTAGCTAGCTAGATAATGCGTGTTTAATTAGTTTTCTTGCTGTAATTAAATATCCGGTAGCCAACTGTGTGGCGCAAGAAAACGTTCATGGTTACAAAAGTATCCATTCTTATCAAGAGAAGGGTTTAGCTGTCCTAAAGTTAAATACATTTCCAAGAAGAAATCCTAAAACATTATTTTCAAGAAACCCATTTCTTCTTAATTTCCCCCCTGTTTCTTCATAAGAAAAAAAGGTACACTTCCAATAACTTTGTTGAGGAATAGAAACTTTGCTTAAATTTCTTTAAGTCTATAGTTAAAGAAAAAATGGCAGTAAAGCAATTCATTTTACAGTATTTTGTGGATTATGTAATTCCGTTACCGTAATCTGATACCAGGTGTAAATACACTTCACTCACTGTAGCCTAGTTCAATAACAACAATATATTGTTTCAAACTCAAGGTGTCATATAGCGGACACCCCATTCTTTCTGTAGACTTTTTTAATCTTAATTCGGTACAGATATTTAAGAGTTTTTGGGAAACGTCGCATATAAAAACGAAGATTTTATGCATAAAGATTCTAAATGTTAGCTAACGTTAGCCACCAAACTTTGCATCCACAGTTCTTCCAGTAAATTCGTTTTTCTTAAATGTTGTAAATTGTTCAACGTACTGCTAGTGCATAGAGTTGTACGGTTTTATTAAGCTTTGAAATAAATGCTATTTGTTTTGTACATTTTAAAGTGAAAATCATGGAATTGCTCCTAGCTAGCCTACGCTGTGGATGAAGTTGAGCATCAGTTCCATAATAATCAACGTGGATACCAGCTAGCCAGGCAATATCGGAGTTTGACATCGTGTGAGAATTGGGGTACTCACAACTCAGGGTCTCCTGTCCACAGTCCAGATTGAGGATGGCCTGGACATGCAGGGTCTATCAGGCGCTGCGACAAACGGGCCTCAAATGCAGCAAGCTATTAAGCAACAGTGAGGTGGCTAGCTAAAGTAGCTAACTCGGTTAGCAATGTCTCATCGATTGTCTTCGCGACAGACGCGAGCTATTGCATTTTTCGATTAGGTTTAGCTTTCCACAAGCATCGCACTACAATCAATTCAGTTTCATTCTAATCTATTATTACTTTCAAAAGCAGTATTTACTTGGCTAGTTCCAGACTTTTCTTTCTCGAACATCTTGTTTACACACGAACCACTTCGCAGTGACTCTGCAACAACGCACTCTGCCCTGACGTAGAACACAGACGCTTCTTCTTCGGTGGGGTTTATCGGCGGTTGGCATCCAACGTTATGGTGCACTACCGCCACTTACTGTACTGGAGTGTGGGCCAGAGATAGGGACTAAATCCTACCTGCCAGCCCCATTGCTCTTAAAAAAGAAAAAATATTTGAGACTATATCTAATGACGTTCTACTCAATATACTCTTTAAACGAATTTCCTGTATCCCCTTCTCCCTCAAACTAGATCTCATCCTCTCTCTTTCCCTACAATAATGTTCACACTGTATCAATACATGCTCCACAGTCTCTGTTTCCTGGCAATACTCACATTTTCCTGTTGGATGCTTTCCTATCACATGTAATATCTTATTCAACTGGCTGTGTCCCACCCTTAATCTTGGAAATACAGCCTCCTCTCTTCTGTCCTTTCCTGCCGTTCTACACTCCCCAACTTTCCTCTGTACTGGAAATAAATGCCTGCTCTTAGTATCTCTATTCCACTGCTCCTGCTATTTCTCCACTATCACTGTCCATATCATACTTTTTGCCTCTACCTTGCTCATTGATACTACCACATCAACATCCCCACTACTTAGTGCTTGTTTAGCCAGTACATCAACTGCCTCGTTCACCTCCACCCCCACAGCTCGGATCCATGTAAATATTATCTGTATAGCCATTTGTTTACTCCTGCCATGGGTTTGTAGCACCTCATGAAAGCAGGTCTTGTCTGCTATGTGATATAAAGGACTGGAGACTCCTCAGCACTGCACATGAATCAGAGTAAATAACTACTCTTTCTAGCTTAATTTCCTCCACCCACTGCAAGGCCAACAGTATGGCCATCATCCCCGCCATATATACAGCCAGATGATCTGTAATACGTTTCCTGACTCTCACCTCACATTCCTGCACTACAAATGCTGACCCAGTACGTCCTGTCCTTGGATCTTTTGAACCATCTGTGTAAATGGCCACAAAATCCTGATACACAGTATCCAGATGTCTCTTAAACAAATCAGATGGATCAACACCCTCCCTATCTTTCTGTAGTCTCTCCAATCAGATGGATCAACACCCTCCCTATCTTCCTGTAGTCTCTCCAATCAGATGGATCAACACCCTCCCTATCTTCCTGTAGTCTCTCCAATCAGATGGATCAACACCCTGCCTATCTTTCCCTAGTCTCTCCAATCAGATGGATCAACACCCTCCCTATCTTTCTGTAGTCTCTCCAATCAGATGGATCAACACCCTGCCTATCTTTCCCTAGTCTCTCCAATCAGATGGATCAACACCCTCCCTATCTTTCTGTAGTCTCTCCAATCAGATGGATCAACACCCTCCCTATCTTTCCCTAGTCTCTCCAATCAGATGGATCAACACCCTGCCTATCTTTCTGTAGTCTCTCCAATCAGATGGATCAACACCCTGCCTATCTTTCCCTAGTCTCTCCAATCAGATGGATCAACACCCTCCCTATCTTTCCCTAGTCTCTCCAATCAGATGGATCAACACCCTCCCTATCTTTCCCTAGTCTCTCCAATCAGATGGATCAACACCCTGCCTATCTTTCTGTAGTCTCTCCAATCAGATGGATCAACACCCTGCCTATCTTTCTGTAGTCTCTCCAATCAGATGGATCAACACCCTCCCTATCTTTCTGTAGTCTCTCCAATCAGATGGATCAACACCCTGCCTATCTTTCTGTAGTCTCTCCAATCAGATGGATCAACACCCTGCCTATCTTTCCCTAGTCTCTCCAATCAGATGGATCAACACCCTCCCTATCTTTCCCTAGTCTCTCCAATCAGATGGATCAACACCCTCCCTATCTTTCCCTAGTCTCTCCAATCAGATGGATCATCACCCTCCCTATCTGTCCCTAGTCTCTCCAATCAGATGGATCAACACCCTGCCTATCTTTCCCTAGTCTCTCCAATCAGATGGATCAACACCCTGCCTATCTTTCCCTAGTCTCTCCAATCAGATGGATCAACACCCTGCCTATCTTTCCCTAGTCTCTCCAATCAGATGGATCATCACCCTCCCTATCTGTCCCTAGTCTCTCCAATCAGATGGATCAACACCCTGCCTATCTTTCCCTAGTCTCTCCAATCAGATGGATCAACACCCTCCCTATCTTTCTGTAGTCTCTCCAATCAGATGGATCAACACCCTGCCTATCTTTCCCTAGTCTCTCCAATCAGATGGATCAACACCCTCCCTATCTTCCTGTAGTCTCTCCAATCAGATGGATCAACACCCTCCCTATCTTTCCCTAGTCTCTCCAATCAGATGGATCAACACCCTGCCTATCTTTCTGTAGTCTCTCCAATCAGATGGATCAACACCCTCCCTATCTTTCTGTAGTCTCTCCAATCAGATGGATCAACACCCTCCCTATCTTTCTGTAGTCTCTCCAATCAGATGGATCAACACCCTGCCTATCTTTCCCTAGTCTCTCCAATCAGATGGATCAACACCCTCCCTATCTTTCTGTAGTCTCTCCAATACATCTAGATCTACTACTGGAGGTGGGAGTAGCCATGATGGAATAACAGGGATAGCTACCGTTGGACTAAACTCCCTTCCATACAGTCCCATCTCCTTCGCCTGGTTATTACCCACCCACCCAAAGCTCGTGTTCTGTCTTCACTCATGTTCCCAGCATTGCCTGTAAAATCCCTTTCGCAGGATGAGACACCCCATGTCCCTGTAGGCTGACCCAATAATTAATTGCCAGCTGCTGTCTCCTAATCTGCAATGGCATTTCCCCCATCTCCACCTGTAGTGCAGCCACAGGGGACATCCGAAACGCCCCACTACATATTCTGAGTCTTGTCCCTGTATGACATCTAGCCTTTCCAATGACGTACGGGCTGCCGAACCATACGCTATACTGCCATAGTCTATTACAGATCGGATCAATGCAACATATGGTCTCTACTGAGGCAGGCGGCAGGGTAGCCTAGTGGTTAGAGCATTGGGCTAGTAACCGAAAGGTTGCAAGTTTGAATCCCTGAGGTGACAAGGTACAAATCTGTCGCTCTGCCCCTGAACAAGGAAGTTAACCCACTGTTCCTAGGCCGTCATTGAAAATAAGACTTTGTTCTTAACTGACTTGTCTAGTTAAATAAAGGTAAATAAACACCCTGTCAGACAGCGCATCACATTTAGTACCTTCTTACACTTTCCTACCACTCTCTCAATGTGTTCTGCCCAGGTCATTCTAGCATCAAAGTATCCCCAAGGTACATGGAGTCCCCCACCATCTCCATATAACCTCAAGCATACCTCATCTCCCACCTTCCTCCTGGTAAAGAACACTGTCTGAGTTTTCTCTACAGAGAACCTGAATCCCCACATTAATACCCACTGCTCTACCTCATCAATTGCTTCCTGTACCTTCCTGACTATATATGGCACATTTCTTCCTCTCATCCATAAGGCCCCATCATTTGCAAATAATGACCTCCCAATATCCAGCTGTACTTGAGAGTAAACATCATTGATCATGATTGAGAACAACAGAGGACTAATCACGCTTCCCTGTGGTGTACCATTAACCACCGTGTAGCTGTCTGAGAGAGACTTCCCCACCCAAACAGGAAATCCTTTATGCAGTTGTACGTTCTTCGTCCTACCCCCATAATATCAAGCTTGATTAACAACCCCTCCTTCCATATCATATGCCTTCTCCACATCAAAAAAATACAGTTAACAACAGTCTCCTTGTTCACCTGAGCCTTCCTGACCTCTGCTTCTAAGCAGAGCACTGTTGCTCTGCTGAGAAGCAGAGTAGGGGAACCATTGTGCCCCTACCCTTCCTGAATCCACTCTGATGTGGCGATACTAACCCCCTGCTCTCCAGGAAGTAAGTTAGCCTCCGTTATCACACGCTCCATAATCTTACATACATGTGATGTTAAGGCTATTGGCCGGTAGCTTGTTAGCCCCGTTGGGTCCTTCCCTGGCCTCTGGATTGGTACCACTACTGCCTCCTTCCAGCTGCCTGGTAGTTTCCCCTCCTCCCATACTCTGTTGTACAACACCAATACCTTATCCAGTGCCTCAGCCCTAAGATGGGCCAACATAACATAGCACACCTCATCTTTCCCAGGTGAAGTTAACCCAGCCTTACCTATTGCCCTTTTCACCTCTGCCATGGTAAATGGTACATTCAACGCATCATTAACATCCTCCCTCCTATCCAGCAGTCCCGGATGCTCTTTATGTTAGCTAGCGGTTAGCTGACATTTGTTAGCTAGCTACAGTAACATCAACCAGTGTTTGCAGCTGTTTGAATTTGAGTCAATGAGAGAAGCTAGCAATGCAATGTAGTGTTCCTTAGCTGGCAAGGTGACAGAGTGTTCGTGTCTAATGTCTGAAAGACACTCAATGCACGTAGCTAATGTGAGGTTAATCCAGTCAATCGCAACATAGTGATTTTGATTTATGTTAGCAGGATTCACACACACACAATATTTGAATTTGCAGAGCTAGCGTGCAAACCGATGGAGCAAACTAAAGCAAACATTAGCAAGCAAGTTAGCTAGCACCTATTCCATTTATGTGGCGTCATCAATGATGGAATCTTTGCTATCGTCAGTTTATTCCAAGATCAGCATGCAGCTGTAGTGCTTCGAAGTCCCTGTGATAAGGTTAGCGATAAACTGAACTCCAAACTGAACAGAATTACACTCTCTTCTACCATTGTCTTAAATATGTTTAATCGTCTCGTTGCAAAAGCTAAATTGCTGCTAGGGGACTTTGAAGCACCTATGTGCCAATCTTGGAGTAAACTGACGATAGCAAAGATTATAGCAAACACCACAGAAACAAAATTGGTGCTCGCTAGCTCTGCAAATTCAGCTATTGTGGGAAGCCAGCCAATATAAAACAAAAACATAAACTATATTCAAAATACAAAAGGTTGCAGCATATGTTGTGTAAATGGTGAACTCATACAGCTACCCTTGTAGACGATAGAAGCCCATCTCCTACTGTAAATAGCCTGCACACTGTGTGTGTGTGTAGCCAACCAGCCAGGTAGAAAAATGGCAGAGAAAAGACAGACATCAGAGCATTTTTCAGTACACCAAAATGCAAAGAAAGAACCCTAGTAGCCTAATATCTCAAAGACTAGTTGATAAAATGTTCATAAGAAAGAAGTGAAATGCTAATAAAATTGTTTCATAATGATGTCATTAGGCAGAGCAGGCAACAGATGGCACACAGACAGCAGAGCTGGGGACAGATAGGCAGGGACACACTGACAAAGACAGGGAGTCTCAGGTAAGTTTGTTGAGTCTTTGTTTGACAACATTATGAAAGGTCCTCTCTTTCTTTTAGACCTGTAAAATAGGAACATAATTGGACAATGCCATGGATACACCCACTCTCAATTTAAACTGGTGACTGAACCAAGATTCGTTTAAGGCAATGGTATTGCTGCTGTGATTAATTGTGTAGTTTGGGGTACCGGTAGTTAGGAGTATGGCAAACAACTTATTTATTTTCTAGGATACAAGCTGAGTCAGTGAGGGTGGTGAAAGGGAAATAGCCAGGGAGAGAGACTTCAGATGACAGTGTCACAGTCACGTGGTGTCAACCTTGTTGCCAGCAGCACCAATATAGGGGACAGTGGCACAGCATTGTCCAGTTACCACAGTGATGGCAGAAAACCATATTAGCCACACCAACAATTTATAGAACCACAAACTCTTGCCAACAGAGTGTTGATGTTTCAAGAGAAATGGTTACGCGATTTCCCCTGGCTATATTATAATCCATCAATAAAAGAGTGTTGTATTTTCACTGTAGCCAAGGGTTTTCAAGCTGGCCATATTTTGGCCAAAGAGTGGATTCTGCCTTCATTAGTTCAGAATGCAGGAACTGGAGAAAAGCCATTGTAAAATTTACAGCACATCAAAACTGCCAAACCCATTGCCACTTTGTAGCTGTAACAGCACACCAGCTAAATACAATCAGTGTCAAGTTATCCAGCACGTGGGGTAAACAGCAGGAAGACGCAAGGCATTGCTTGATGAAAATTGTTAGTTCAGTGCGGCATGAAGCAAGACAGGGACAAGCCTTTAGAGGCCACACAGATGACAGTGGGAATTTATACCAGCTTTTGAAACTTAGGACAGAAGAGGATGATCTCATTTTACTGAAATTGTTAACAGAGCATACCACAATGTATACAGGCCCCAAGGCACAGAATGAAATTCTGAACATCATGGCCAATACAGTCATTCAAAGGATTGCAGCTTATTTTAGGTCTCTTTCGATTGTACAATTTTCAGTAATTGTTGATGGTACTCAAGATGTCTCTGCTGCTGAACAGGAGAGTGTCTGCCTGCGTTATGTTGACCATGGCCTTGTCCCTCACGAGGAGTTTATTGGGCTATACAGGGCGTCGGAGACAACAGGCGAGGGCATTGCGATAGTGGCAACTGATGTGTTGTTGAGGCTCAATTTGCCCATGTCTGGCTTATGTGGGCAGAGTTACAATGGTGCCTCAAACATGGCAGGAAAATACACAGGGGCTATTGGGATTCTTCCAGAACATGTGTATTTATTTCAGAGGAGTCAGCAAGAATAGTGCACTCTATATGTGCATCTGTGTCATTAGACACCATTAGACATGCACCTGTCTGGGGAGTGGACATGACTGTTCATTTCTGTCACACCCTGATCTGTTTCACTTGTTCTTGTGATTGTCTCCACCTCCTCCAGTTGGCGCTTATTTTCCACAGTGTATTTATCCCTGTTTCCTGTCTCTCTGTGCCAGTTCGTCTTGTATGTTTTCAAGTCAACCAGCGTGTTTTTCCCGTGCTCCTGTTCTCTATTCCCTTTTTCTAGTCTTCCCGGTTTTGACAATTACCTATTTTTTTCTGGACTCCGCACCCACCTGCCTTACCCTTCTGTCTGCCCTGACATTGAGCATGGCTGCCACTCTTTACCTCTTAGACTCAGAATCTAGTTTTGACCCTTTCCCTGCCCACGACCATTCTCTTGCCTACTCCTTTTGGATTATAAATAAACTACAAAGACTCTAACCATCTGCGTCTCGCCTTGTGCCCTTATAATTTCTGTACCAGTGCTATGGCCTAATATTTACTGTTGCTGTGGTTGGTTACGCCTATTGGGAATTTTCCAGAACATGTGTGCTCCTTTCAGAGGAGCCAGCAAGAATAGTGCACTCTATATGTGCGTCTGGGTTATTAGACACCATTAGACATGCACCTGTCTGGGAAGTGGACATGACTGTTTATTTTTTAATCATTGCTATGGCTCTAAAGTTTCCATGCCCTAATATGAAACCAAACTAAAATTAGTGCAAGGTAAAAAGGATAACGGTGGCCAAATGCCAGAGGGGATGAATCATAAAGAGGAGTTACTCTGTGTGTGACGTAATGATGTAACCTGTATAAAGAGTGTGTGGCAAGACTGGAAAGTTAGTTGTTTTCATGAACCAGCTTGTCTTATATTACTTTGTAATAAAAGTATATTTGAACTCACAGGCTCCGGTATTTAAGAAATATTATTGACTGAATTATTCCATGACAGTGCACATGCAATTGTGTGGAAGCAGCAGCCATTAGCCCTCTATGTGCATTGTGGAGCCCACTGTGTAAATCTGATTACACAGGCTGGCTGCTCAGCCTCCCCACTGATCCGCGATTCCCTTTCTTGGGTCCATCAGTTAGGTGTCCTCTATGGCCAGTAGGGTTGCAAAGAGTCTGAAACTTTCTGGTAAATTTCTGGAATTTTTCCATGGGAAGTTAAGCCCGGGAATTTTGGGAATTTTGCTTAAATTCATCAAAAAAGTTGGCTTATAACAGTGAACCTTTTCTGTGGGATACACAAGGCAATTCTCGGTCTTGTGGCATATTTTGGTTAAACTGTTCAATGGAGTTGCAACCCTCTGCATGTACAGTGCATTCTTTCATCACATGTCCAGTGTACTCTTCCATCACATGTACAGCTGATTCTCAAGATCTTACACAATAATGAGATGCTATTGAGCCTACACTACTACACTGTCTGAGCCAAGGACTACATGCTTTCTGGTAAGTTTTAATTACAATACTGGGTGGGGTGAATATATGTTATATGACAAACATGATTTGTGTTAACTAGTAAATAGTAGCCTACAGCAAAGTGTGTTTAAATCATTCTAACTTGTTAACAATTTCTGCTAGTTAGTTTTTGCTACCATGTGGGTTCTAGCTTGATTGAGCCTGCTAACTGAGGGTTATTTCATCTGTTTCCATACATGTTTCATCTTAAAACATTTATCTTACAAGGGAGTTGTTTAATCTGACTGCTTAACTATTTATCTGTACTTGGAATTGTATATGTTTGTTTTTTTACTCTTTTTTTTCCTAATCTTTCCAGGAAAATGCCAGGGGCACTATCTGATGTCTGGAGACATTTCACTGCAGCTAATGTAGGAGAAAAAGCTGTGTACATTTGCAAATACTGTGCCAAATCATATGTGAAGAATGCAACAAAGATGCAGAATCATCTGGCCAAGTGCATAAAGTTCCCCCAGCGCTCACTCACAACAAGCAACCTCTGACAAAAGTCCCTCTACTTCTATTTGAGGTAAAAATTATGAATCCGACACCTTATCGATAGCAACAGCTCATTGTTCTCCTGGAATCAGAAGTTTTTTTTGACTCAATCGAGGAACGTAGTCAGAGAAATGCTGATGAATGTCTTGCTTGAGCTGTGTATGCAACTGGTTCAACTCTGATGCTCACAGGCAATGTGTATTGGAAGAGATTTCTGAATGTTCTTCGCCCAGCACATACCCCTCCAACCAGACATGCTCATTTGCTGGATGCAGAGTTCAACAGCGTTCAAGTGAAGGTCAAGCAAATCATAGAGAAAGCAGACTGTATTGCAATCATCTCTAATGGGTGGTTGAATGTTCGTGGGGAAGGAATAATTAACTTCTTGTGGGCCGGTGGCAGTATTCGGTATTTCAGATGACTGATGTGCCCAAAATAAACTGCCTGTTACTCAGGCCCAGAAGCCTGAATATGCACATCATTTGTAGTATTGGATAGAAAACACTCAGAAGTTTCCAACACTGTTAAAATAATGTCTGTGAGTATAACAGAACTGACATAGCAGGCGAAAACCCGAATAGAATCCATCCTGGGAAAAAAGAATTGAGCTCACCATTCATTATAATGGCTGTCTATGGGTATATCAAAGGAATACCTCCCAGATTGCAGTTCCTAGGGCTTCCAGTAGATGTCAACAGTCTTCAGAAAGACTTTCAGGAATGTTTTTTCTTTTAATTTGCTAGAATTTGTAGTTTTTCTAAGTGGCTCCCATTTTGGCTGTAGTGTTGTGGCGCGCGTCGGTGAGGGCGCGCACCTCGTTATCTCCGGTAATGAGCATACTATTCTCCCGTCTTAAATTTTATAGTTTATTTACATATTAGGGTACCTGAGGATTGATTAGGAACGTTGTTTGACTTGTTTGGACGAAGTTTATTGGTAACCTTTGGTGTTCATGTGTATGCATTTTGAACAAGGGAAACCGGTGGATTACTGAATCAAGCGCTCCAACTAAACAGCTTAACAAGAAGTTAAGCTTTTAAACGATGTAAGACACTTGTATTTACATGAATGTTTAATATTACGATTTTGTATTTTGAATTTGTTGTGGTCCGATTTCACTGGATGTTGTCGAATTTGATCCCGGTAACGGGATTTCCGCTCTGAGGCTAACTACATCTCCACTCCTCAACCAGTATTCTACAAGAGCACAGACACAAGGGATAACAGGCACACCGGTCTCTACATTGCAGATGAACTGAAGGCAGTCATCAATGACCTTGGACCACAGAAGGTATTTGCACTGGTGACAGACAATACTGCGAACTTGGTCTAAAGTGTAGGAGTCCTACCCTCACATCACACCCATTGGCTGTGCTTGCTGACGCATTGGATAAGCTCCTCAAAAGACATCATGGCACTGAAAACAATGGATACACTCTACAAGAGAGCAAAGAAAATGGTTAGGTATGTAAAGGGTCATCAAGTTATAGCAGCAATCTACCTCACCAAGCAACGTGAGAAGAATAAGAGCACCACATTGAAGCTGCCCAGCAACACTCGTTGGGGTGGTGTTGTCATCATGTTTGACAGTCTCCTGGAGGGGAAGGAGTCTCTCCAATAAATGGCCATATCACAGTCTGCTGATATGGACAGCCCCATCAAGAGGATCCTCCTGGAAGATGTATTTTGGGAGAGATTGGTAAGCAGTCTAAAGTTCCTGAAACCTACAGTATAGCAGTAGCCATTGCATGGATTGAGGGATACAATGCCATCCTGTCTGATGTTCAGACTATGCTTGCAGATGTAAGAGAATAAATCCGTACTGCCCTGCCCACTTCACTGTTGCTCCAAGCAGAGGAAACTGCAGTTCTGAAATACATCATAAAGCGTGAAGACTTCTGCCTGAAACCCATACACGCCGCAGTGTACATGTTGGACCCCAAGTATGCTGGCAAGAGCATCCTGTCTGGTGCAGAGATCAACAAGGCCTATGGTGTCATCACTCCCATGTCTCGCCACCTTAGCCTGGATGAGGGCAAGGTTCGTGGCAGTCTGGCGAAGTACACTTTCAAGCAAGGGCTTTGGGATGGAGATGCAATATGGCAGTCGTGCCAACATATCTCATCAGCCACCTGGTGGAAGGGACTTTGTGGATCTGAGACTCTTTCCCCTGTTGCCTCCATCATCCTCCGAATCCCACCAACATCAGCCACCTCAGAGCACAACTGGTCCTTGTTTGGGAACACACACACCAAAGCACGCAACAGGGTGACCAATACAAGGGTTGAAAACTTGGTGGCCATCTGGGCAAATTTTTGTCTTTTTGAGCCTGACAATGAGCCATCCTCAACATTGGAAATTGACAGTGAAGATGAGGCCTCAGTCTGATGTTCAAGAGGTGGACATTGAGGAGGTCCAAGGAGAAGACATGGAAGCCTGAGAGGAAGACAACCAAAGCTTTAGTTTCTAGACTATCATTTTAAAGATGTATGTTGAAAATGTTTTTAGGAGATGCGATGGATCATTAGGGATCATTCAATATTCCCGTTATTTTGTTTTCAGTGAAATCAGCCCATGTGAAGAGTGAAATAATTTAATTAAAGTTCAATTTGTAACTAAATAGTTTTTTATTTCTATTGGAAGGATTTAATCATTTGCAATTAAGTCTACCTATGATAAGGTAAAAAGGTCTATGTTTCGTTCTCCATATGATATGGTAAATATATCCAGTGCAAAAAAACATCTACATTTAAATGGTATTAATATTCATTTGCATATATTTCCGTTAATTCCCACGGAAAGTTTCCACCTCTGAATATCCCCAAAATGTGCAACCCGAATGGCCACTCAGGAAAGTTTTTAAGAGCATGTTTGAATCAATTGCCACGTCCGAAGATACACATCTGACCACCCTGAAACCCCTATGTCCAACAGGGTGGAATGTGCGGAATACTGCTATGAGAGCTGTGTTAGGGCAGTATGAGCGGGTACTAAGCAGCCTAGAGGAGATGGCAAAAACTGCATCCAAGACAGCTTCAACTGCCAGTGGCTTATTTGAGCACTTCAGCAAAGGCAAGAATGTGTTGGGCCTCACACTTGCCTCTGCTGTTCTTGGAGAGCTTGAATGTCTAAACACTTCACTGCAGAAGAAAACTCAGACTGTCTCTGGTATGCAGGCTGCAGTCGAGTGTGTGCAGGCATCTCTTAGGGGCAAGAGAAATGACGAAGCTACCTTGCACTGTGTGAGAAAGCAACAACAATGATTGACTCCATTGATTCCATTGAGACACACTCAGGACGATTTGCTGGATGGTGAGGTTGTTTGGCGACCGTTTTGACCAGGACAGTCTAAACGTCCTGCAAAAGTTAGAAAGACCGCTTCCAACAGGGGAGTACCCTGAGCTGAATATAGATTCTCTTTCAGTGCAGATGCCTCTATTTCGCAATCAAATACCCGTGTAGCAGCAGTGGAGAGGCAGCAGAGGTCCTCAGGAGTCTTCCAGTTGAGGTGCGTGGGTTGTTTGACCAAGTTGAGGGGCTGATCAGAATTTTGCTTGTGGTGCCAATGTCTTCATGTGAGGCTGAGAGGCGTTTCAGTGCACTCCGCAGGTTGAAGACTTGGCTATGAACTAGCATGGGCCAAGAGAGACTGAACGTCGTAGTTGTCTGTAATGTACATAAAGACAGGCTGGACAGTCTTTCGGGAAATATCTTCCAGGAATTTGTTGGATCCAATGAAACCCGCAAACATATGTTCGGTTCTTTTGTTCAGTAGTGTGTATAGCAGTGGTTCTCAACCTTTTTTGGATATGGGAACAACTGCATATTTTGAGGCAAGGCAGGACAGGTTTTGAGCTGTCCTCAGGGACCCCCACCCCCTCTATAATATATGTAAAGTTACTGGAAACCTTGTGGCACTGAATACGTTCATTACACTTTTTTTTATTTCACAGACCCCTTGCAATTACACCAGGGACCCCTAGCAGTCCACAAACCCCTGTTTGAGAACCCCTGGTGTATGGTATGATATTTGTTTATTTTGTTTAGTAGTTTTCAGTTTTTAGTACATGTTTTTAGTACATGACAGGACTTTCTTAAGCAAAGATGGCTGACAAAACATTACGGGGAGGCAAATGTAAGTAGTTATAATGTCATAACTAGTCAAGCAAAAAAATGTACAATTGAGAGGAATATGATAGTGAATGTAGAGACAAATGATTATGCATATTTTTTTGTCATTAAGTTAATTTACGAAAATCGCTATTTTGCAAGTTTTTTTTTCTGTCATATCCAATACCAGGTGTATCAAACTCCATTCTGTGAATTATGCTGTGTCTGGAAGTATGTATTACAATTATACACTTCAACAGTGTTTACCACTCCTGCTTCTGGGACATCAATGATTACACATTGTAACTATGCAATAGACTAGAAACATGATTTTGTAATTCATATATACAGAATAAAAAACAGTGCATCCTGCTATCACGCCGACAAGCGTGCTGAATGACGTGTGGAAGAGAGCGAGGAATGAGATGGGAGTAACAATCCAGGCTATTTGCTCTGAGATGAGCAAGCAGGGAGCAGGTTTTGAACCCTCCACATTCTAGCCCGAAGTCCAGCACCCTATCGACTGTGCCCAAATGTATTAATTGGGGTTGGGGCCGATTGTGGCTAAAAACACTTTATCAATTGGAATCTTTAACATGTGGAAAGGGAAAAAAGTATTATTATTAGTTTTTCAACAGCGTAGCAGGATGGGCTATTAGCTGAACAATAGACTATTCAACCTTTACTAAAGAATTGTCTAATAGCCAAGCTAGTTGTGAAACCCCCCCAACTTGAGCTAGATGTAAACCCCCCCAACTTGCAACAAATCATTTGTATCTATCTTTCCACATCTACCTACACACTGTTAATGTTCTGAAAATGTTCAGGCTGTATCACATCCGACCGTGATTGGGAGTGCCATTGGGCGGCGCACAATTGGCCCAGTGGGTTTGGCTGGGGTAGGCCTTAATTGGCTGGGGTAGGCTGGTGCTGAAAATATAGCTAGCTTGTTATGCAAGTGTTGCACACCAACAGATGGAGAAAACCTACATCAGTCGAGCATTCATTTCAACAAATATCTTCATTTTTATTTGACTTCACAAACAACGTGAGGTCTTAATTGGAGTCTATTTCTTCAGAGCCTAGACCTATATGAAATAACTTAACTGGCTGAGGTAGGCTATGAGGCTTTATTAGGCCTACTTACAATTGCAACTGGTCAAAAATGTAGCATCCTACATGAAACAATAGTTTAAAGAAAAAAAGTCTGCACGTTCGAACTTAAACAATGTAACTAATAATTAAAAGCACACATTTGTAAAACACAAACTCTAAAAGTAATTGGAAGGTAGATACAAATGGTGTGCGACACAATAAAGAATGTAAACAAGATCCTGTGTTTTTAATTACAGTAGTGATGGACAACTGAAGGCATTTTGAAAACAGATTTTTAAACACTTGTTTTTCATAACTGTAGCAGGTGCAGCCCATTATGCAAATGTTTCGTAATAGCAGGACAAAATACTTGTTATAACCCGGCAACTGTTGTGAAAATCACTCAACTTGCAATGTATTCGATGCTTAAGTACTCTAAAGTGTTACATTTCTAACTCAAAACAGCAGTACAGTATATATTCAGCAACATCTTTATGCTTTGGTTAATAAAATAAAATACATTCAAATGCGGATGTTTATATAAACTACATTTTAGTCACACCCAGCTCCACGACCACAGGTAAAACCTTGCTGAGATGATCAATGTATTTATTGCATTGTTGTATCGTCAATTTCTCTAACCAAAACATCTTGATGGCCTTGACCAGTTCATCTTTGCTTGTCGGGCTTGGCAGAGTTACGGATGAATGTTGATGTTTTCAGTTGATGCCAAACAAGTTTGATCGGGTTTAAATCAGGAGACCTACACGTAGAGATGAAAAAAACATTTAAAATATACTGTAGGCCTACCGAAGGCGTTGTAGGTCTTTTTATTTTTATTTTTTATTGAACGATTATTTTACTACACAAAGGTCTACTTACTCTGCTGGCGTCTTGACCCAGTTTATGCCCTCATTTGCAATGCAAACCCGGGCGGCAGTGTGTTTTGGGTCATTGCCTGCATTTGGAGAAGAAAAAAAGACATTTAGCCTAATAGCCCAAATTAGGTACTATAATAGAAATATACATGTAAATAGGCCTAAACGTAACAAAATATTGCTATAATCCTACCTTTAAAGAAACGATGTGTACCCAGAAACACCTCTCTGACATATGGTCCAGCATATATCTTGATGATTCCTTCCTCAGATAAATCTCGAGCCATAATACCTAAAAAAGGAGGCAAGAGTGAATTATTGTGGAACACATAACAGTCCGTGAGATGCAGGCTACAATATTTTATTTACCTTTTGCTTTGTAAATAGCCAAACTATCAAATCAAATATGGGCCTGGTCCCTGGCGAGAAATTTCCCCCCACATATGGAGTTTGAGCGGAT
The DNA here is from genome assembly GCF_029448725.1 of Salvelinus fontinalis. NCBI lineage: Eukaryota > Metazoa > Chordata > Actinopteri > Salmoniformes > Salmonidae > Salvelinus > Salvelinus fontinalis. The sequence continues at coordinate 1,238,974 of NC_074682.1, read as the reverse complement.
GCTTGGGACTTAGCTTGCTTGATCTTCTTCCTTTTTTTCTGTAGCAATTTGGAGCATTTTGCTCAAAGGCCACGGTTGATTCGTCTGTGAAGTTGACATTATTTAATGTCTCGCCAGCTTTGATCCTGGGCCTGCAGGACGCAAAGTTCTTTGTTTGTCAGACTAATCATTGGGTTGAAACTACAGAACAGTACAAAACAAGCGAACACACATGGTTAATGTTCTGATCATTTAAAAAAAAAAAATGCATATACTGTATATGTAAAACATTTCTTACTGAGCCTTTCCGTAAGTTCACGCAAGTTTCTTCGACTGTCTTCTTACTGTGATTAGAGCGATGTTGATGTCGTGCCGTGATGCCAGCAGATTACAGATTGCCTTTGCCGATCGCTCGTCATCTTCATTCATCAGTGAGTCGATGGCTTGAATAGTCTCACTGGAAATGAAATACAATGTGAAAATGTGCAGCATACAGTAAAGACCAGCAGTCGATTTATTTAAGCATAATTTTTAGCATTATTAGGCCTACATTAAAGTATCGTAGCCTACCTGTTCATTTTCCTGTGCTTTTGAGTTCGGTGTAAAACAGGCATCTGATGATAGTGTTTGAGAATAGCACTGTCCGTGACCAAAATCCCCTATCAGTATTTTTGAAATGTCTCCAGTAGATTTTCCATTCCTGCTGAAAGCCCTAATCTGCTCACTTAAAATAATAGAGATCCTGGTCATGGTGCTACAGTATAATCAAAGTGAGGACAATCGTCAATCTGCTGTATGCTTATAGCATATTGTAACCTGAAAGTCACGCCTTTCCTCATCCCGCCCAAAACTCCACTCTTAACACAATTACCATTCAGAAACGAGCTGTTAAATCAAAAACAAATCACATTGCGACCAAAGAGAACAGACGAAATGGACATTGTTTTCATCAAGCCAGCCTTTCTATGGTGCTACCTGTTCCAGGGTTAGGGCTGTAACCACCAGAGGACTTTAAAATGAGCCAGAGCTGAGAGGATTACCAAAACTAAAGGCAGTTTGGTTTCAGAGCATTTTATATAAAAAAGGAGAAGGTATATAGCTTATCAATGTGTAGGCATACTGTATAATAAAATCAATAATTGTGTACTAAAAACGTGAATGTGTTTTTGCAGAGCCTCCAAACATGCCGGCAACCATCAGTGAAGATCAGTGGACAAAGGGCTGGACAACGGGCCGCTCCGAAAAAACACATGGTTGCCAAGAAAGTGGTTAGTTAAGCTAGATTCTTAAAATGTGTTGTTGTATGTTGGAGTCACTTTTAATTCTTAATTGATCTACCATTTCTATCATAGGCCACTGTAATCGATGGGGGCTCAGGGCGGTACCATTCTGCTCATCTGATGAAGGTGCTCATGGGTGAGATTCAAACTTTGAAGACCGAGATTGAGTCATTGAAGGCAGACCATCAGAAAAATAAACATTCTTTGAGGGCAGAGATACGGGCGACAGCTGATACATTGGTCCAGAGCCAGGCGGTATTGGCGGAGAGTCACTCCTCATTAGCGGAGTGAGGAGTGACTCTCCGCATTGGCGGAGAGTCAGGTGGAGAATGACACGTTGAAAATGAGGAATGAGATGGAGTCACAATCCATGCCAGGCTCACCTACGAGCTCTGGAACTCCACCTTAGACAGGCCGAGTCAACATATGTGGCGGGTTCGTCAGGTCTTCGGTTCACCCTGACATTTCCATTCCTCTTCTGACAACAGAACTTGACCAACTGCTCACCAGGCACAGCAATTATGCTGTTTGCTATTCTAAGGATGTGTAACCGAAGAGAGATACCACGAGTGGGCACAGAATACAAACTGGGATGGATCCTGAGGCAAATGTGGTGCACCAGTGAACCTCCAGGTGTTCATCATTAATACTGTGTCTCAGAAGTTTCCATCCATGACTGATGCAACCCGAAAAAGTATTAAAGACAGAGTTAACCTGTCTAGGACTGGCGCCCCCCCCCCACATTCCACTGAAAAGGCACAGCCGCGAAATTCAAAAGAAATATTTTTTTTAAATATTTAACTTTCACACATTAAAGTCCAATACAGCTAATGAAAGACACAGATCGTGTGAATCCAGCCAACATGTCCGATTTTTAAAATGTTTTACAGGGAAGACACAATATGTAAAGATATAAATCTATTAGTTAAACTCATTAGCATGACACCATCTTTTATTTGTCCACCAACACCAGTAGCTATCACCAATTCGGCTAAACTAAGATATTGATAGCCACTAACCAAGAAAAAAACTCATCAGATGACAGTCTGATAACATATTTATGGTATAGGATAGGTTTTGTTAGAAAAATGTGCATATTTCAGGTAGATGTCATAGTTTACAATTGCACCCACCGTCACAAATGGACTAGAATAAATATATAGAGCAACGTGTTTACCTACTTACTAATCATCAAACATTTCGTAAAAATACACAGCATACACTAATCGAAAGACACAGATCCTGTGAATACAGACAATATTTCAGATTTTCTAAGTGTCTTACAGCGAAAACACAATAAATCATTATATTAGCATACCACATATGCAAACGTTACCAGAGCATTGATTCTAGCCAAAGAGAGCGATAACGTAAACATCGCCAAAATATATTAATTTTTTCACTAACCTTCTCAGAATTCTTTAGATGACACTCCTGTAGCATCACATTACAACATACATATACAGTTTGTTCGAAAATGTGCATATTTAGCCACCAAAATCATGGTTAGACAATGACAAAAGTTGCCCAGCTGGTCAGACAATGTCGTGCGCCATATTAGACCGTGATCTAGTCGTATACATAAATACTCATAAACGTGACTAAAAAATATAGGGTGGACAGCGATTGATAGACAATTTAATTCTTAATACAATCGCTGATTTACATTTTTTTAATTATCCTTACTTTTCAATACAGTTTGCGCCAAGCGAAGCTACGTCAAACAAGATGGCGTCCTAAGCGATTAACATTTCTCGACAGAAACACGATTTATCATAATAAATTGTTCCTACTTTGAGCTGTTCTTCCATCAGAATCTTGGGCAAAGAATCCTTTCTTGGGTCTAATCGTCTTTTGGTCGAAAGCTGTCCTCTTGCCATGTAGAAATGCCAATTGCGTTCGGCATGAACTGGAACCGTGCCCAGAGATTCACAGTGTCTCAGAAATAAATGTCCCAAAATCGCACTAAACGGAAATAAATTGCTATAAAATGGTTTAAATTAACTACCTTATGATGTTTTTAACTCCTATAACGAGTAGAAACATGACCAGAGAAATATAACTGGCTTCACTAGTGCTTGGAAAAAGTGCAGGTCGGTGTCCTCCGTGCGCCTGACGCACCTGGAAAAGAGTTCCTACCTAAACGTGTTTTTGTTTTATAGGGGCTGTGATTGGGCAATCGATACCATTCAAATCGTCATCATGTAAAGGCATCCAGGGGAAGACGTGAGCAGTGTCTGTATACTCATAGCAATAACAGTGGCCTTTTAACTGACTCCAGATCAGGGGCCAAAATGTGTGAAATCTGACTCCATGTCAGGGAAATTGCTGTAGAATGAGTTCTGTTCCACTCAGAGACAAAATTTCAACGGCTATAGAAACTAGAGACTGTTTTCTATCCAATAATAATAATAATATGCATATTGTACGATCAAGAATTTAGTAGGAAGCCGTTTAAAAAAATACATGATTTACATAAATAGTGACAACAGCACCCCCTAGCCTCAACAGGTTAATGAGTACTTGAGGTCACTGAGAAAGTCTGGACATGGCCTGCTCTCCTTTATGTAAGGAATTAGGTACCTTCCCATGGTTACTACGGTATGTACTGTATGCTATGTTTATTAATAATAATTAATTCAAAATTAAATTAAATCCCCTTTGGATCTGTGAGAATATCTAATGGAAAATGCCCCTTAGATATTAATTTAGAGTCCTCCAATCCTCTAAATGTAAATATTGGTAGAGTCACGTCATTGAAAAAACACACCTACTGTACTCATTCCAGGATTTTTCAATATTTTTACTATTTTCCACATTGTAGAATAATAATGAAGACATCACATCTATGAAATAACACATTTGGAAACAGTTAAGAACAAATTCTTATTTACAAGGACAGCCTACTCCTTCCTCCCCAATGGGTATTTGAACCCCAGTCTCCCACTTGCCCCGCATTCTGTAGTACAGACATGGCCTGCTCTCCCTTATGTAAAGAATTAGGCACTTTCCCATGTTTACTACAGTATGTATTGTAGACTGCACAGTAGCCTAATAAACAAATAAACACATTTCGTTAATAAAATAATGATAAAAAATACTCTTTCAAAATGCAGATGTCAATTTAGATATGGATCCATAACGAATTACTATGGGAATAAATATCACTGATTTACAGAAATATTGGAACAAAGTTGTCTAATGAAGGCAAATAATTTAGAATCCTCCGATCATATAGCCTACTCCAGACAATCACGTTGTACAGCGCCATATTTTCCATTCCATCCTAAAGGAAACCCAGAGGGTTTCGTTTTTCTCGGAATAGAAACACCATAATATTAATCAAATTAATTAAGCAAAATTTCTTAAAATCAATCCCATATACTATGTTATTACAAAAAAAGGTTTTAAATTCTCTGCTAATGCCACTACGGAATACTATCAAACGCTTCTCAAAGATGCCCTCTGGTGGTCAAACTAGCAATAACTTGCAGTAACAGAAGAAATGGCTGAGAATAAAGGACGTCAAACAGAATGCTGCTGCAGCTTGCAAGGTGTGCAGCGGTATGACACAACTTTTAAAGGAGGAACTACTGTATTGATAAGGAACACTGCTATAACTATTATTAGTAGTAGTATTATAATGATTTAAACATTTGAACAAGTTGGGACAACCCTTCAGTTAACTACCTATCAATTATCCAGTAGTAGTAATTATGATTCCTCAATATACATTTAACATATTACAATGTAGGCTATGTGTTACAGCACTACTTTTTGTGTCCCCCTCAAGAATTGCTCTTTAGAAAATTTCATGTAATTGTCCCCTCCAAAGTTGATATCAGATTTTCGCCCCTGTCCTTATATTAAGCAAAACAGACAGCACCATTTTCTTGTTTTTAAAATGTATGGATAGCCAGGGGCACACTCCAGCACTCAGACATCACTAACAAAATATGAATTTTGTGTTTAGTGAGTCCGCCAGGCTATAGGCAGTATGGATGACCATGTGCTCTCTTGATAAGTGACTGAATTTCACAATTTTCCTGTCGTGCTAAGCAATCAAAATGTAAAAAGTACTTTGGGTTGTCAGGGGAAATGTATGGAGTAAAAAGTACAATATTGTCTTTAGGAATGTAGTGAAGTAAAAGTTGTCAAAAATATTAATAATAAAATAAATTACAGATATCCCCCAAAAATACTTTAGTCATACTTTAAATTGTTTTTGCTAAAGTACCTTAAGTACAGTCACTTAAGTACCTCCTGTGGACTGGTGATATGTCGCTAGATGTAAATAATGAAGTACAGCAGCGTGTCCCCCACTCATTCTCCATGTCACTTGATCCTCCGTGACAGGCATAGCTGTGCTATAAATAGAGAAACCCAAGGGTTCTAGGCTGGCCCAGATAAGGTATCATGGTATAATTACCACATATTTACAACTCATTGGAATGATACGGCTTCATATGGAAACTCATAATGAACATTAAGTGCACAATTCACCCATAAACGTGTGTCTACAGTGCGGTGTGTGCGTGCATGTGCGTGCTTGTATGTGTGTGTTGGCATGTTATGTAACATCCTCTAGGCCAGCCAGGGACACTTGGTGCATTGTCAGTCTCCAAGCCTCTGAGGGGTTCCACATATCTGCAGAGTGGAAACCCAGGCTTCATAGTATGCCTTTACTCAATTTATAGAGACACCAACACACTACTCAGTTCTCCATTCATTGAGACAATGTAGGCCTTTTCTTCTCTGCCTACCCTTTAAATCTCTTATGGCATGGTGTATATGGATATATGCATTTGAGAAAAGCAAGCATTGGAAGTGAAATAAGTACAATCACATTCCAACACTAACGAGTTTGTTGTGGTTACTAAATTATTTTAAGGCTTTAGACTAATACAGCATGTCTTTTCCATTTACTGTAATATATCGAAGCCCTTACTATTTTGATAAATTACAAGATATATCCATTTAAGTTTGTTCAAATCAGAGACACCAACCTCGTCTCCAAAGTGTTTACTAGATAGCTGACTACCCGTCAACTTTTCATTGCTTAGCCCGGTGCGCCCTCCTGTGGACTTTTAAACATGGTTCTTCGTCAGTCTTTCAAAGTGTTGCAGCCAAATAATGTGTCATAATTTGTTTTACAGATTAATCTTATGCTTTGCAAAAGTAGATCACTTTATTTATTGACTTTATATTTTTGTTTAGTACTAAAATATGAATGACTATAAATCATTTGCATCTAATAAAACAATTTCAGTGTTGTGCATGAACAAGGAAAACACTGTGTTGCAGTTTTTGTTGCAGTGACACTTGAACATTTAGGGAAGAAATTCATGGGTTTTTATATAATATTTTCTATTTTATGTATTAGAAATGAATAAATACATATCAAAACAAACAAACTACAAAATCTCAACCTCCATCCCTATATTACACAACAACTCAATTAAAGTTCAGCTCCACTGCTACCTCTGGAACCCACTGCACACACCGGCAGTGGAACCAATGCTCACAGAAATCAGGGCACTCCCATGGCACCTCAGACTTACGCTCCTGCTGAGGGCTTGCAGGCGGATCACGTTCCCCGCAGTGAGCACAGCAGGTGGTGTCTTCTTTTATTTGAACCTCCTCCCAAAAAACAAAACAAAATGGATTGACATGGATGCAAATGTAAACGTTTTACAGCCACAATAGTAGCTGATACAACTGAGAGAAAAAATAATATTAAGTACCTGAGGGTGGTACCATGAGCGGTGTGACAGAGGTGGCCAATGCAGCTTTTCTCTTCCTTTTCTGCGCTGCAGTTGAGAGAAAAGGTATTGTTAAACAGAGCATGTTTCACCTTTTTTTTTACACCAATACCTCTGGAGGAAGCTGCAAGGGTTTTGGAGGAGGTGGATATTTAAAGAGAAAAAAGAATGTGTTAAACATAGCAGTTTTAGAAAACATACAGTTACTTTTTCCATAATTTAAAGGGTAGGTAGCATAAACGTAACCTCACGTAACATATGGATTTGCATTAGTATATGCATCAAAGTTACACATCACTTTTCTATTTTTCGAGTTATTACGTAAAACTGATAAGAATTCTGAAGAATGGTCCCGTGTGGCTCAGTTGGTAGAGCATGGCGCTTGCAACGCCAGGGTTATGGGTTCAATTCCCACGGGGGGACCAGGATGAATATGTATGAACTTTCCAATTTGTAAGTCGCTCTGGATAAGAGTGTCTGCTAAATGACTTAAATGTAATGTAAATGAAGAATGGCAAAGTTATGCCGGAAAAACCTTTGCGGGGTGTGACATGATATGGAGGACCCGGAAAGCCAGCCTAATCCCTATAATGTAAACTCCAGCAGAAATAACTTCAAATGTATAACTTTAACAATAACATTTTCAGCAAACTTACAAGCAAACACTTTATGAATGTATTATTATAAATCAGCTTGAAAGGTTGCTAGCCAACTAGCCTGCTAACGTTAGGGACAAATCAAAATGTACTGGGGTGAGGGGTGGTCCAAAATAGGGGAGGGTTGTGATTCTTGTGTATTTGCTTTGGTGAGGATTGTGTTTTTATTGGGCACAGCCTTTAAGTTGATTCAACAGATAACTGTCACTGAATGGAATCCCAGTGATACTACGCAAAAAAACAAACTACAAAACATAGAGTAAGGAGAGAATATAAGTCTGACACCAAGGTCTATTTGGATGCAATAGGCCAACCTAGAGGAATCCCCAAGGAATATCAAGAGAGAGCTGAGGTTAAGTCAGGATTTGAATCAATATTTCTCTGGATAGCACCAAACAAAAATCTAGAATGGATTAATTATATTTACTATAACCAACAAAGATTCATTAATTATACAGACTCTGCATTGACAGCTTTGGGAGAACAAGTACAGGCCACAAGCAGAATGACATGGCAGAACAGGCAGGCCTTGAATTGGTTCTTAGCAGAAAAAGGTGGAGTTTGTGTTATGTTTGGAGATGAATGCTGCACCTTCATCCCCAACAACGCTGCCCCAGATGGTTAATTTACTAAGGCAATGACCAAGCTGAAAGGACTATGACAGGAAGTAAAGGACAATGCTGGACATGATTCCCATGCCCGGGACTGGTTGGACTCAATCCTGGAAAAATGGAGAGCAATGTTTGCAAAAATGTCAATCATGATAGGTGTAGCACTAGTTATAGAATAACTATCTTCAAAGTAATGACTCGGGACGTCGGGTTTGATATGAAAGCTTCTTTTAGTAATAATTCTTGATCACGTTACATTTAGCAACTTTAGATTCTACAGAGCAATGCAAATAAGATGCTAGCGCAAAGGATCTAAACGTTCACCTGTTAATTGCACTTAACTAGCGCGTTCACTCACTACATCCATTCGCAAGGCATTCTGGAACTTGCAGTCAAAAGCGTAATTCAATACTAACCAATACAATTACATACGTAAATAACTGTAAAGAAATATCTTTAGATACAGCTCAATGAATTAACTTAAACATTAACTCTGTAACACATTAAAGTTACAACATCCTCCCCCCCCGATGAACAACTGTGTTCATCTAGATCTCTAGGCAGTATATCAACTGAATAGGTCTCCTCAACAAAGTCCCTGAAACAGTACGAACTGAACATGACCTAACTAGGCCATCTCGGCCTGGAAACAGTTCCTCAATCTTTCCTAGTTTCCAGGTTTGTCTGGGTGTGTTATCTTCTCCTATGAGTACAACGTCACCCGCTTTCAGTGGGGTGGGCTGTGGTGTATCACAGCGGTGTGCTGACTTTAGATCCAGCAAGTAGTCTCTTCGCCAACTGTTCCAGAAGCTGGTCACAAGTCTCTGCCTGTACTTCCATCTGCGTGTCATGTCCTCCTTGTTTAGCATTGGGTGCTGAGTGTCAGCTGGAAATGGCTTTGGAGGCAAAGAGGTTAGTCGTTTACCCACCAGGAAGTGTGCTGGGGTCAGGGGTTGTGGTTCATCCACTTCATTGTGCACGAAGGTCAGAGGCCTATAATTTAGAATTGCTTCAACCTCTGTCAGGACTGTGCACATCTCTTCAAAGTTGAGTGAAGCTCTCCCAAGAACCTTTCGCAGGCATGTTTTCACTGACCTGACAAGTCTTTCCCAGAATCCGCCCCACCAGGCTGCTCGCTCGGCGATGAACCTCCAGGTGATGCCCCTTTCTGAGAAGAAAGCCAAAAGTTGGGGCTCTTCGATTGCCTTCCACAGCTCTTTCAAGTCCTGATCAGCTCTCTTGAACGTTTTTGCATTGTCTGAGTAGATTACCTTGCATAATCCTCTCCTTGAGATGAATCTTTTTAGAGCTAACAGGAATTTCTCTGTTGACTGATCTGAGACCAGTTCCAAATGCACTGCTCTGGTTACAGCACAAGTGAACAGTGCAATGTATGACTTCTTCACAGACCCATTTTCTTTCACATAGAGCGGTCCTGCAAAATCCACACCTGTGACTTCAAATGGTGGCGATTCAGTTATTCTGTCTTTTGGTAAAGGCGCAGTGACCTGCTGTCCGGCTCTTGCCTTGAATCTTTTGCACACTATACATCTTGCCACTGTGCTCTTGACTAGCTGCCTAGCACGCAAGATCCAGTATCGCTCTCTGATTTGTACTAGAGTGTCTCTTGCTCCAGAATGCATCACCTTCTCATGGTGGTACTGTATCAGCATTTCTGAGTATCTGTACTTGTTGGGCAGAACCCATGGGTGCTGCTCTCTGAATGTGAAGCTGGACTGTTGCAGTCTTCCTCCTACACTGAGTAGTTCGTGTTCGTCCAGGAACGGTTTCAGTTCTCTGATTTTACAGTCATTGTTTAGGCTTTTTCCTGCCTTCAGTAGTTTGATCACCTGTCCAAAACTCTGTTCTTGTGTTTCCTTAATCCAGTACTTTTCTGCATCGAACAGTTCGTCAGCAGTCAGTTCACCTTGTATCTTTATGGTTGTACGAGCATTGGCTATGAATCTCTTTATCCAGGCGGTGACTCTGAACACTCTTTTCAGTTTGCTGTACCTTTCAAGCTCCAACACAGGTTCAGTAATGTCTGTGCTGTTTGCTGCGAGTTGTACAGTAACCTGGCAGCTGGACTTGAGTTCTATATTCACCTCTTCCGGAACCTTGTTATCATCAGTCTCTTCGGACTGATTGGGTGATATCAGAATTCTGGGTCCATTCCACCATAGCTCGCTCTGTGTCAAGTTTCGAACAGTTTGTCCTCTTGTAGGGAGGTCAGCTGGATTAGTTTTCCCTTCAATATGTGACCATGACTCTGGATTGGTCAAGGACTGGATCTCCATCACTCTGTTCGCAACAAACTATGGGGTTAACAATGGGGTTAACTGTTCAATTCCACGATCAAGTTCAAACAAACTGTTCTCCTTAGCTAACAGCAATTCCAACAATGTACTCAAGTGATCGGTATCCGGATTTGACTGGGTTATTTCCACGTCAATCTGATTCAAAATCCGTGTTGTTGCACCTCGACCGCTTTCGTCTCATTCTTTCGGTTTCATCCCGACGTTCCTTCTCAGCCATTTCAGCCGCTTCTTCGTCGCAGCTCATATCCCGGGTTTCGGCACCAAAATATAGAATAACTATCTTCAAAGTAATGACTCGGGACGTAGGGTTTGATATGAAAGCTTCTTTTAGTAATAATTCTTGATCACGTTACATTTAACAACTTTAGATTCTACAGAGCAATGCAAATAAGATGCTAGCGCAAAGGAGCCAAACGTTCACCTGTTAATTGCACTTAACTAGCGCGTTCACTCACTACATCCATTCGCAAGGCATTCTGGAACTTGCAGTCAAAAGCGTAATTCAATACTAACCAATACAATTACATACGTAAATAACTGTAAAGAAATATCTTTAGATACAGCTCAATGAATTAACTTAAACATTAACTCTGTAACACATTAAAGTTACAACACTAGTAGTGATGGGAGTGGTATTATGTTGTGTTTACTTTCACTGAAATCTCTCCTGATCCAAGCCACAGTAAAACAGATGACTGTACAGACAGTCATTACCAACCCACTTGTGGAGGTGTACCCTGTCCCTGGAGCTCCAGGACAATACACCAACAAAAAGGGAAAACCTTGTAATGCTAAAGGAGGACCTTTGGACTGTGCATTTGGAAATCTGGAATGCCTATGGGGAGTAGCTCCATGGGGAGGATGGGCTTGTCGTGTCTATCAAGAACAACCACAATTGTTAGAGACTGAAATAGATGATTAACTTCCTGACATATATCCAGTTCCAGACAATGTCAAGGATAATGAGGATCTTAATCCTCATCACAGGTTTCAACCGAATGTAGGAGCACATTGACACCAACAGTGCCCTAAAAGAGGTGAGTGGTAAGTGTTGCTCAAAGGGATGGAAAGAAAGAGATGGACATTATCATCATATTGAACCATTGGATTGTGCAATGTGTCAAAGGGGTGATTAGTCTTTGTGTTGTGATGAAGAGTGTGTTTAGTGAATATACACTGCTCAAAAAAATAAAGGGAACACTTAAACAACACAATGTAACTCCAAGTCAATCACACTTCTGTGAAATCAAACTCTCCACTTAGGAAGCAACACTGATTGACAATAAATTTCACATGCTGTTGTGCAAATGGAATAGACAAAAGGTGGAAATTATAGGCAAGTGGTGGTCTGTGGTCACCACCTGCAGAATCACTCCTTTAGTGGGGGTGTCTTGCTAATTGCCTATAATTGTGATTGGGGACACTGCCCTGTGTAGGGTGTCGTCTTTCGGATGGGACGTTAAACGGGTGTCCTGACTCTCTGAGGTCATTAAAAGATCCCATGGCACTTATCGTAAGAGTAGGGGTGTTAACCCCGGTGTCCTGGCTAAATTCCCAATCTGGCCCTCAAACCATCGCCTAATAATCCCCAGTTTACAATTGGCTCATTCATCCCCCTCCTATCCCCTGTAACTATTCCCCAGGTCGTTGCTGCAAATGAGAACGTGTTCTCAGTCAACTTACCTGGTAAAATAACGGTAAAATAAAAAAATAAAAAATATGTGAAAGGAGATGTTTGGTCCTGATTCCCCAGTATGGATGAGGAAGAGGAGCAACGGTTGATCAGGGGAAAGGGAGGCAGATTGCCTCCATAGCAATACATACAGAAGGTGCTTCTCTTTCTCACTTGTACTGGATAAAATTTAAGGGATGGGACTTAGTTAGTCCCAAAGGGGAGGAATTATGGGTGTTTTCTGTTAAGAGAATGTGTTTCTTGTTAAAAGGCTGAATAGCACTAAAGGGAGTAAGCAAGGGCACCTTGTGTAATCCTGTGATTGAGTGTATTTTTTGGTATAATTCTATAACGGCCTATAGTTATCTGTACTTAATCCTATAATGGCCCGTAGTAATATTATAGTCCGATAATGGCATGTAGCAATCTTATAATTGCCTATAGTAAACTTTACTTATTATTTGTTGGACATAATGTATAGATGCGCCACCAATATAATTGATCCAAGAAACTAGAGAAGGGGGAAACCCCACCTAGAGGAAAGAACTTAGATTTGGAAACAATGGTGGAGTAATGCTGGGGAGACATGGTTATTGGCACAAAGTGGAGGGACGATGAAACTTGTATAAGCATGAAACTGTATAAAAGGAGTGGACTGAGACTGAGTCCGGCAGTTGCTCAATGGACCAACTCGGCTTGTTACTTTGTAATAAAGTCTATTTGAATTCACAGGCTCCGGTATCTGAGAGCTATTATTGAACCAATATTTCCACGACAGTCCTCAGGAGACTTCCAGTGGAGGTGCTGGGGGTTGTTTGACCAAGTTGAGGTGCTGATCAGAATTTTGCTTATGGTGCCAGTGTCTTCATGTGAGGCTGAGAGGAGTTTCAGTGCACTTCGCAGGTTGAAGACTTGGCTACGGGCTAGCATGGGCCAAGAGAGACTGAATGGCGTAGTTGTCTGTAATGTACTTAAAGACAGGCTGAACAGTTTCAAGAGGGAAAATATCAGCCAGCAATTTGTTGGATCCATTGAAACCCGCAAACATATGTTTGGTTATTTTGTTCAGTAGTGTGTATAGCAGTGGTTCTCAACCTTTTTGGGTTTTGGAACCACTGCATATTTTGAGGCAAGGCAGGCAAGGTTTGGAGCGGTCTTCAGGGACCCCCACCCCCTCTATAATATATGTAAAGTTACTGGAAACCTTGTGGTACTAAATACATTCATTACACTTTTTTTTATTTCACAGACCCCTTGCAATTACATCAGGGACCCCTAGGGGTCCTCAGACCCCTATTTGAGAACCCCTGGTGTATAGTATGATATTTGTTTATTGTGTTGAGTAGTTTTCAGTTTTTACATGACAGGACACTTACTAATTATTTGATTTATGTTATTTGATTTAAAATGGCATACTCTGTGTGACATACTTGTCCATAGCTGTTGTTTGAAGAGTTGAGACACTGACTGAACAATAAATAAGTATTTTTGAAGGATATTTTGGTTGATATATTTGGGTTATTCATTGAAGTAGTTCTTTCACTTTTAGAACTGTACTTATTTTGAGCTTTTTGTTCTTGTAAAGCTATTGTAGTAGACTCAGGCCAGTGGCACATATTTAATGACTATATAAATGTATCAGAAAAGTCAAATAAAAAGGTAAATTCAATACTGAGACCAACTTTGTGATGGTTCTCAATGGAGATTCTTTGAGATGAGATCGCACCATGCTCATTGTATTTTCGAAAACTGCACCCATACACAGTGTACAGTACCATTGCCACCAACTGGCCTTTCTTGGTTTTGCTGGTTGTAAATACAAATACCTGCATACATACTGGACTGATAAGCAACACTATTATTAGCAGTAGTATTATAATGATTTAAACATTTGAACAAGTTCGGACAAACCTTCAGTTAACTACCTATCAATTATCCAGTAGTAGTGATTATGGTTCCTCAATATACATTTAACATATTACATCGTAGGCTATGTGTTACAGCACTACTTTTGGTGTCCCCCTCAGGAATTGCTCTTGAGAAAATGTCATGTATTTGTCCCCTCCAAAGTTGATAACATATTTTCGCCCCTGATTACAACATTCCATGTGGCATGAGTGTGTGGGTTGCGTTGTTTGACCTTGACAGACGTACCTGTATCTGTGTGGCACAAAAGGCACAGTAGACTTTCCATAATAATTTACATAATCACTAATTGGAGTCTGTTTTGTGTCAAATCTAAGATGAAAAAAAATCGATCATACTTTTAATAAAGATTTAAGTTGGGACATGTCATATCGGAATTGGTATATTAAATCAAACACCTTAATTAATTGTGGAATATCTTACAAATTAGACTGTATCACTGTTCTGGAAGAGCTAACCGGGTGAACTGCAGATTTCCACCTGCAAAAAGCCTGTGATATATCTAGTACAGTCCACTGGCCAGTAAACAAGAAATGTCATAGGTTCAAGCGATCTCCAACAACTATACTTTATTTTTGGATATATCATAAATATTAAGGGCTATTTGTTGGTGGAAATGTTTTATAATAATACACCAGTGCTGTCAAAAATGTGGTTTTCCTTTGCTTTATATATATTTCCACACTATGAGGTTTGAGTGATACTGTGAAATTGTGAAAATTATCATAGTGCCATTTTAGTGTAAGAGTTGTTTGAAAAGACCACCTAAAATATTCACCTGTTTTTGGTGGGATGGATTTTTAATTAGGGCAGTAAGAAAGAGAGTTCCTACCACCCATTACCAGATGGGATCTGAATAGGAGGCCTCATCAGTTCACCTGGTTGCTGTGCGCTTGTCCAGTTCGGACACGTGAGAATGGATATCAAGTAGTAATCTATTCAAGATAGTAAATACTTTAAAAAAGATGACTGTTTTTGCAAATAATGTGTGCATACGGTGTGCATGTTTGTATGAGTGTTGGCCTGTTATGTAACATCCTCTAGGCCAGCCAGGGACACTTGGTGCATTGGCAGTCTCCAAACCTCTCAGGGATTCCACATATCTGCAGAGTGGAAAGTCCTGCAAAAACAAACCCACGCTTCATGGTGTGCCATTACTCAATTTATAGAGACGGCAACACACTCTATATACAGTTCTCCATTCATAAAGACAATGTCAGCCTTTTCTTCTCTGCCTACCCTTTAAATCTTTCAAGGCATGGTGTATATGGATGTATGCATTTGAGAAAACCAGACATTGGAACTGAAATAGGTACAATCACATTCTAACACTAACGAGTTTGTTGTGGTTACTGAAATGATTGACAGCAATATATTTAGTGTATTACCCAGAAATACATTAAAAAACGGAGGTTTCCTAGGGCTTTTGAGGACTATTTATTTTTTAAGGCTTTAGACTAATACAGCATGTATTTTCCATTGAATGTAATATATTTAAGCCTTGAATTGTAAAAAGAAAAGAAAAGAAAAAACTAAACAAATAAAGCATGTTCAGCATTTACAGTAATACCAGTTCCGCACTACAATGCAGATTAGGACGTATGATATTCTTCCTACAGCTGAAAAAAATGCTGGGCAGTTCCTTAAGGAAGGAAGTTCCTTTCCCTGACTGTATTAGTATTGCTGCCTAAATCACCATCCATTCTTCAGGATTTGGTTTTAGTTTCCTCCAATCCCAAATAAACAATCATTTGAGCCCCTTGATATTGAGATCTGAGAGACTAAAGGCCATTAATTGACATTAAAATACTGTATGTATTTGTTCAAATCAGAATTGATCCTGCTATATTCATTTATTTAACCTTTGTTGAAGTTGGTGGAGGTTGGAGAACACAGCATCACTTTAGGACATGGACATTATACAGTCATAATTACCTGACTTCCTTCAGGTTCTTGGATTGAAATCAAAAACAGGTCATTTCAAAAGTAAATGCATCTTATAGGAGAGTTAAGATTCGCACGCTATAACCGTCATACATTTACATTCGAGACGTGCAGTCCACTTGTCATTCCAATCTCCTTTGCATTAGCGTAGCCTCTTCTGTAGCCTGTCAACTATGTGTCTGTCTATCCCTTGCCTCTCCTCTCTGCACAGACCATACAAACGCTTCACACCGCGTGGCCGCTGCCACTCTAACCTGGTGGTCCCAGCGCGCACGACCCACGTGGAGTTCCAGGTCTCCGGCAGCCTCTGGAACTGCCGATCTGTGGCCAACAAGGCAGAGTTCATCTCAGCCCATGCTTCCCTCCAGTCCCTCGACTTCTTGGCCCTGACGGAAACATGGATAACCACAGATAACACTGCTACTCCTACTGCTCTCTCCTCATCTGCCCACGTGTTCTCGCACACCCCGAGAGCTTCTGGTCAGCGGGGTGGTGGCACTGGGATCCTCATCTCTCCCAAGTGGACATTCTCTCTTTCTCCCCAGACCCATCTGTCTATCGCCTCCTTTGAATTCCATGCTGTCACAGTTACCAGCCCTTTCAAGCTTAACATCCTTATCATTTATCGCCCTCCAGGTTCCCTTGGAGAGTTCATCAATGAGCTTGACGCCTTGATAAGTTCCTTTCCTGAGGATGGCTCACCTCTCACAGTTCTGGGTGACTATAACCTCCCCACGTATACCTTTGACTCATTCCTCTCTGCCTCCTTCTTTCCACTCCTCTCCTCTTTTGACCTCACCCGCTCACCTTCCCCCCTACTCACAAGGCAGGCAATACGCTTGACCTCATCTTCACTAGATGCTGTTCTTCCACTAATCTCATTGCAACTCCTCTCCAAGTCTCCGACCACTACCTTGTATCCTTTTCCCTCTCGCTCTCATCCAACACTTCCCACTCTGCCCCTACTCGGATGGTATCGCGCCGTCCGAACCTTCGCTCTCTCTCCCCCGCTACTCTCTCCTCTTCCATCCTATCATCTCTTCCCTCTGCTCAAACCTTCTCCAACCTATCTCCTGATTCTGCCTCCTCAACCCTCCTCTCCTCCCTTTCTGCATCCTTTGACTCTCTATGTCCCCTGTCCTCCAGGCCGGCTCGGTCCTCCCCTCCTGCTCCGTGGCTCGACGACTCATTGCGAGCTCACAGAACAGTGCTCCGGGCAGCCGAGTGGAAATGGAGGAAAACTCATCTCCCTGCGGACCTGGCATTCTTTCACTCCCTCCTCTCTACATTTTCCTCTTCTGTCTCTGCTGCTAAAGCCACTTTCTACCACTCTAAATTCCAAGCATCTGCCTCTAACCCATCTGCCTCTAACCCCCCCTCCTCCCTCTCTGCGGATGACTTCGTCAACCATTTTGAAAAGAAGGTTGACGACATCCGCTCCTCGTTTGCTAAGTCAAACGACACCGCTGGTTCTGCTCACACTGCCCTACCCTGTGCTTTGACCTCTTTCTCCCCTCTCTCTCCAGATGAAATCTTGCGTCTTGTGACAGGCCGGCCGCCCAACAACCTGCCCGCTTGACCCTATCCCCTCCTCTCTTCTCCAGACCATTTCCGGAGACCTCCTCCCTTACCTCACCTCGCTCATCAACTCATCCTTGACCGCTGGCTACGTCCCTTCCGTCTTCAAGAGAGCGAGAGTTGCACCCCTTCTGAAAAAAACTACACTCGATCCCTCCGATGTCAACAACTACAGACCAGTATCCCT
The DNA here is from genome assembly GCF_029448725.1 of Salvelinus fontinalis. Taxonomy (NCBI): domain Eukaryota; kingdom Metazoa; phylum Chordata; class Actinopteri; order Salmoniformes; family Salmonidae; genus Salvelinus; species Salvelinus fontinalis. The sequence continues at coordinate 1,221,061 of NC_074682.1, read as the reverse complement.
TCTTTCTTTTCTCTCCAAAACTCTTGAACGTGCCGTCCTTGGCCAGCTCTCCTGCTATCTCTCTCAGAATGACCTTCTTGATCCAAATCAGTCAGGTTTCAAGACTAGTCATTCAACTGAGACTGCTCTTCTCTGTGTCACGGAGGCGCTCCGCACTGCTAAAGCTAACTCTCTCTCCTCTGCTCTCATCCTTCTAGACCTATCGGCTGCCTTTGATACTGTGAACGATCAGATCCTCCTCTCCACCCTCTCCGAGTTGGGCATCTCCGGCGCGGCCCACGCTTGGATTGCGTCCTACCTGACAGGTCGCTCCTACCAGGTGGCGGTGCGAGAATCTGTCTCCGCACCACGTGCTCTCACCACTGGTGTCCCCCAGGGCTCTGTTCTAGGCCCTCTCCTATTCTCGCTATACACCAAGTCACTTGGCTCTGTCATATCCTCACATGGTCTCTCCTATCATTGCTATGCAGACGACACACAATTAATCTTCTCCTTTCCCCCTTCTGATAACCAGGTGGCGAATCGCATCTCTGCATGTCTGGCGGACATATTAGTGTGGATGATGGATCACCACCTCAAGCTGAACCTCGGCAAGATGGAGCTCGCCATCACGGTTGACAACTCCATTGTGTCCTCCTCCCAGAGTGCTAAGAACCTTGGCGTGATCCTGGACAACACCCTGTCGTTCTCAACTAACATCAAGGCGGTGACCCGTTCCTGTAGGTTCATGCTCTACAACATTCGCAGAGTACGACCCTGCCTCACACAGGAAGCGGCGCAGGTCCTAATCCAGGCACTTGTCATCTCCCGTCTGGATTACTACAACTCGCTGTTGGCTGGGCTCCCTGCCTGTGCCATTAAACCCCTACAACTCATCCAGAACGCCGCAGCCCGTCTGGTGTTCAACCTTCCCAAGTTCTCTCACGTCACCCCGCTTCTCCGCTCTCTCCACTGGCTTCCAGTTGAAGCTCGCATCCGCTACAAGACCATGGTGCTTGCCTACGGAGCTGTGAGGGGAACGGCACCTCCGTACCTTCAGGCTCTGATCAGGCCCTACACCCAAACAAGGCACTGCGTTCATCCACCTCTGGCCTGCTCGCCTCCCTACCTCTGAGGAAGTACAGTTCCCGCTCAGCCCAGTCAAAACTGTTCGCTGCTCTGGCACCCCAATGGTGGAACAAACTCCCTCACAACGCCAGGTCAGCGGAGTCAATCACCACCTTCCGGAGACACCTGAAACCCCACCTCTTTAAGGAATACCTAGGATAGGATAAAGTAATCCTTCTAAACCCCCCCCCCCCTTAAAAGATTTAGATGCACTATTGTAAAGTGGTTGTTCCACTGGATATCATAAGGTGAATGCACCAATTTGTAAGTCTCTCTGGATAAGAGCGTCTGCTAAATGACTTAAATGTAAATGTAAATGTACTATCTTATTACCTTACAGTGGTTCCTCCTTTAAAAGTTGTGAGCTTACGCCATGGGACTTAGAGGTCATTTGTGGTTTAGTACGGTACCCTGCATCACCACTTCATTGCTCCAGACCAGTGCAACGGGGAGTTAGAGCACCGATTATGCTTTTGGGTCCTACTGTGTCGCTAACGGGAATGATACACTAGCGCAGTGAAACACCGCTTCCCATTCATTTCAATGGAAGGAAAGAGGTGAGAAGAGGAGAGGGCGGGGGACCTTTGGGTGGTGCGAAAGCGGCGTGGGAGGTGGTGAAAAATATCAACTTTCCCCAACTTTATGCAAATCACCAGCGGCAACCGCTGGACAATGACCAATCATATCGAGTAGTTCCCATGACGACCCAAGGCTGGAGACTTTCTTCAGCAAAGATGGCTGACAAAAATAGTAGGATGGAAGCAAATGTAAGTGTTTATAACGTCATAACGAAACGTGCAAAAAATGTATAGTTGACAGGAATATGTTAGTTAATGTAGAGGAAATCTATTACGCATATTTTTTTATCATAAAGTTAATTTACAAAAATCTCGATTTAGCAAGCTAGCTGACTAGCTAACAATAGCCAGCTAACATTAACTAACTCACTTTTGTACATCGCACTGGTCCGTACAATTGACCTTATTTTAGCGCCAAAAAAACGTAATACTTCCAGATCAACTGTAATATCAATACCATTGTAAAGCACCATTTCTCCCCTTTCCAACAAAATCAATGATGAGCCTTCATGATTCCCATCTCTGCATGATTCAAGAAGGCAATGAGCTACGTTGGGACTTTTTAAAAATGGCGGGTGGGGAAGCAAAACTAATGCATGATAGTGAGGGGAAATGGCTTTTTTCACTCGATCTGTCCAACTTATCACCTTATGACCTCTAAAATGTAAATAAAACACTATAAAGAGTTTATATAATGTGTCATTACATAACTATTTGAAGGTTTGTGTCGAATTTGAATCGGGTTTTTAGGACGGTGCTAAAGTGATCTTCAGAAGTAAACAGTGGCTTTTGAGTCACGATAGCTTGCAGTGATGACGCAAATAATGACTTGGTATCCCCCTTACCCTGTCCCTTTCTTGTTTTTAAATGGTGTTACACCTGGTGGAGTGAGGCTGTAAGACAGAATTAGTTGCTTTATGCGTGTGTAACAGTATAGCTTCCGTCCCGCTCCTCGCTCCACCCTGGGCTCGAACCAGGGACCCTCTGCACACATGAACAACAGTCACCCACGAAGCATCGTTACCCATCACGCCACAAAAGCCACGGCCGATTGAAAACACTATTAGCACGCACCACCGCTAACTAGCTAGCCATTTCACATTAGTTACACGTGAATGGGGTTAGTCACCGCTAGTTGGCTAGCTTTATCGGTGCTGTGACATGAGTATGAAATTGTAATTCTGATTGTTTAATGTTTTAGGGACTCCTGAAACAACCAGCAAACCAGGCTGTTGTCTTTTGAAACAGTGAATGTAAAGAATCTTGCTAGCTAAAGCATTTACTGTAAATTGAATGTACAATTTTGAAAGCTTGCCTTGCTGATATTTGCCATGCAATGCAGATTGATGAAATGACGTAGCTAGCTATGTTCTTGCTTATTGTGCAGTGGAGGATAAAACATACCTGTATGCCTATGGATGTGTTGCTAGCTATCTAGCCAATCTGTGTATGGCCCCAAATGTTTGGTATAGATATTAGTTCAGAACCTGGCTATGAACCTCAGCTATCATAGCCAGTTGTATCAACTTCAAAACAGTCTGAATTACATTAATGAAGCCTATGGATTGAGTATAATATAACTTTATAACATTGTAGCCTGTACATTTAATATATTCACTGATCATGTACTCTACCTTGGCAAATAAAGGTGCAGTTCAGGTATGAATGTCTTTGAGATTATATCTCCAATACCAGGAGTATCAAATTCCAGTCTTTGAATGATGCTGTGTCTGCATGTATGTATTACAATTATACACTTCAACAGTGTTTACCAATCTTGGTCCTGGGCATCAATGGTTACACATTGTAACTAATAGACTGTTTCTAAGAGGATTTAACTAGTTAATGGCTGATTTGTAATTCATATATACAGAAATATAATAAATAAAAACAGTACACTATACTTCCTATGCATCAAGTAAATAATCTCAAACTGGTTCATCTCAATATCTAATGCCATTCATCGGCATTGATCTGATAAACAGGATAGGTGTAGTATTTCATCAAATGAGAGACTTAATTTCAACCGGTAGAGAATGTGAAACACTTTATTGAAAGAAGTTCATTATCCAAGTGGTATAAACACATGCATCATAAATATTATAAATGTAATATTATAAACCCAAGTTCAAATTGTACTTCAATGCACATCTGTTGTGCATTATAAAAACAGAGGAAGAAAGAGGTGGCGAGAGAGGTGTAAAAGACAGAGAGGGAAAGAGGTAAGAACATAGGAGCAGAGAAGGCAGCATATGATTAATGAATCACAGTGCAACCAACATATTTTCACAGTTCATCACAATTACATAAGTGTCTAGTCGGCTCGAAGGTTGTCTTAAAACCTGTTTGGGATAGGGGGCAGCATTTTCACTTTTGCATGAAATGCGTGCCCAGAGTAAACTGCCTGCTACTCTGTCCCAGATGCTAATATATGCATATTATTAGTAGTATTGGATAAAAAACACTCTGAAGTTTCTAAAACTGTTTGAATGATGTCTGTGAGTATAACAGAATTCATATGGCAGGCGAAAACCTGAGAAAAATCCAACCAGGAAGTGGGAAATCTGAGGTTTGTAGTTTTTCAAAGCTTGGCCTACCGAATACAGAGTGTCTATGGGGTCAAGTTGCACTTCCTAAGGCTTCCACTAGATGTCAACTGTCTTTCGAAACTTGTTTTCAGGCTTCTGCTATAAAGGAGGGGGGAATGGGAGCTGAATGAGTCATGGGTCTGGCAGAGTGTCTCAGGCTCGTGACGCGCTCTCCCGACAGAGTTAGCTCTCGTTCCAGTGCTTTGCTACAGACAATGGAATTTTCCGGTTGGAACATTATTGATGATTTATGTTAAAAACATCCTAAAGATTGATTCCATACATCGTTTGACATGTTTCTACGACTTGTAACGGAACTTTTTGAGTTTTTGTCTGGATGTAGTGCTCATGAAGATGGATTACTGGGCTGAACACGCTAACAACTAGTGGCTATTTGGACATAAATGATGGACTTTATGGAACTCTATGGAACAAATCAGTCATTTATTGTCGAACTGGGATTCCTGGGAGTGCATTCCGATGAAGATCATCAAAGGTAAGTGAATATTTATTTATTAATATTCATGTTATTTCTAACTTCTGTTGACTCCAACACGGCGGATATTTCTTTGGATGGATTGGGCTCTGAGCGCCGTACTCAGATTATGCTTTTTCCGTAAAGTTTTTTTGAAATCTGACACAGCGGTTGCATTAACTTCTTGGAACTATAGGGGGTGCTGTTCCGCATTAGCATATTTGTGTCTCCAAATTAAACTGCCTCGTGCTAAATTCTTGATCGTACAATATGCATATTATTGTTATTATTGGATAGAAAACACCTTCTAGTTTCTATAGAAGTTGAAATTTTGTCTCTGAGTGGTACAGAACAATTTCTACAGCACTTTTCATGACAGGGTTCAGATTTCAAATTTTTTTACCTCTGATCTGGGGTCTGTTTTTAAGGCGACAGTGAATGCTATGAAGAAACCGACACTGCCTACGTCTTCCTCTGGGTGTCTGTACGTCATCACGCTTTCAATGGAATCGATGGGATATTCACAGCCAGTATAAAAGACCAAAATGTATAGAGACCGCCCTTTCTCGTCGTGCGCCTGAAGCGTGAAGGGCATCGGACCTGCCTCGTTCCAAATCGTTTTCTAACCAGCAATATTTCTCCGGTCATGTTTTTACTCGTTTTAGGTGTTAAAAACATCATAATGTAGTTAATTTGAACCGTTTTATAGCAATTTATATCCGTTTAGTGCGATTTTGAGGAATTTATTTGTTGTGCACTCTGAAACTTTGGACACGTTTTGGGGTGTCGGTCGTTGGTGGTGGACATTTCGAAGGACAGAGGACATCTATCGACCAAAAGACGTTTATAACATAGAAAGGATACATTGCCCAAGAATCTGATGGAAGAACAGCTCAAAGTAAGCAATATTTAATATGATAAATCGTGTTTCTGTCGAAATATTTTAAACGCATATTTCGCCATTTTGTTTGGTATAGCTTCACTTGGCGAACCCTGTATTGAAAAGTAAGGATAATTTTAAAAATGTAAATCAGCGGTTGCATTAAGAACTAATTTGTCTTTCGATTCCTGTAAACCCTGTATTTTTTAGTCAAGTATATGATTAGCTATTAATTAAACTAGATCACTCTGAAAGATGGCGACCGACATTTTCAGGCTTGTTTTGCTACTATTTTCATTGTGTAACCACGGTTTTGTATGGCTAAATATGCACCTTTTCGAACAAACTGTATATGTATATTGTAAAATGATGTTACAGGAGTGTCATCGGAAGAATTCTGAGAAGGTTAGTGAAAAAATTAATATCTTTTGGCGATGTTGACTTTTATCGCTCACTTTGGCTAGAATCAATGCTGGGCTGCTATGTGCTATGTGCTATGCTAATATAACGATTTATTGTGTTTTCGCTGTAAGACACTTAGAAAATCTGAAATATTGTCTGTATTCACAGGATCTGTGTCTTTCGATTAGTGTATGCTGTGTATTTTTACGAAATGTTTGATGATTAGTAGTTAGGTAAACACGTTGCTCATTGTAATTATTCTAGTCCATTTGTGACGGTGGGTGCAATTGTAACCTATGGCAGCTACCTGAAATATGCACATTTTTCTAACAAAACCTATCCCATACCATAAATATGTTATCAGACTGTCATCTGATGAGTTTTTTTCTTGGTTAGGGGCTATAAATATCTTAGTTTAGCCGAATTGGTGATAGCTACTGGTGTTGGTGGACAAATAAAAGATGGTGGATTATGCTAATGTGTTTTTAGCTAATAGATTTACATCTTTACATATTGTGTCTTCCCTGTAAAACATTTTAAAAATCTGAAATGGTGGCTTTATTCACAAGATCTGTATCTTTCATCTGGTGTCTTGGACTTGTGATTTAATGATATTTAGATGCTACTATCTACTTGTGAAGCTATGCTAGCTATGCTAAACAGTGTGTGGGGGGTGGGGGGTGCTCCCGGATCCGGGTTTCTGAGGCAGTAGAGGTTAAGGAGAAGTCTATCTTTAATTATGTGAATAACACTTGTATCTTTTAGCAATGTTTATTATGAGTATTTCTGGGATTTCTGTGGCTATCTGCAAAAACATTGGATGTTTTGGAATCAAAACATTACTGCACGTAATGCGCCAATGTAAACTGAGATTTTGGGATATAAATATGCACATTATCAAACAAAACATACATGTATTGTGTAACATGTTGTCCTATGAGTGTCATCTGATGAAGATCATCAAAGGTTAGTGATTCATTTTGTTAATTTTCAGCTTTTTGTGACTTCTATCTTTGGCTGGAAAAATGGCTGTGTTTTTTTGACTTTGCTCTGAACTAACATAATCATATGTTGTGTTTTCGCTGTAAAGCCTTTTTGAAATTGAACACGATGAGTAGATTAACAATAAGTTTATCTTTCATTTGCTGTATTGGACTTGTTAATGTGTGAAAGTTACATATTTCCCCAAAATATTTTTGAATTTCCCGCGCAGCCTTTTCAGCGGAATGTTGTCGAGGGGTTCCACTAGCGGAACGCCTGCGCTAGAAAGGTTAAGAGCCATTCACATAGCTATGTCAATTGCAGTTATTTTTATTCACCGTTTCTCTCCCTTTGGTTACAACTTGTCAGGTAGGGGTGCTGTAAGGGTGTGATGTCTGTACAAAAACAAAACAGGCTATTTTAAATCACCCATATTGAAAAAATGTTGAACAATTAAACACCCTATAACCCACACCTACACACTCATGTATCAATCCAAGCGAGTTTGTGAGTTTATCGATCACTAGACAAAACATTACGAACAGCTAGCAGCAATGTAGATTGGTCACGAAAGTCCGAAAAGCAATACAATTAATCGCTTACCTTTGATGATCTTCGGATGTTTGCACTCACGAGACTCCCAGTTACACAATAATTGTTCCTTTTGTTCGATAAATATTATTTTTATATCCAAAAACCTCCATTTGGTTGGTGCGTTACGTTCAGAAATCAACAGGATCCAGCAGTCACGAAGGGAAGACGAAAATTCCAAATAGTATCCGTAAAGTTCGTAGAAACATGTCAAACGTTTTTTATAATCAATCCTCAGGTTGTTTTTAACATAACTAATCGATCATATTTCAACTGGACGGTAAACTACCAATACTAGAGAGAAAGAAAATGTCGAGCAACAACTTTCGCGCGCATGAACTAATCAAAGGACATCTGGCCATCCACTGACGCATTTTGATAAATCTCGCTCATTGTTCAGAATAAAAGCTTGAAACTATGTCTAAAGCCTGTTCACAACCAGTGGAAGCCATTGGTAAATGGCTGGTTGATATCCCTTTAAATGGAGGATAGGCAGGCAATGGAACAGGGATTTTTCAAAATAAGAGCAGTAATAACAGTTTTGGAAACTTTAGAGTGTTTTCTATCCTAATCTGTCAATTATATGCATATTCTAGCATCTGGGCCTGAGAAATAGGCCGTTTACATTGGGAACGTTATTTTTCCAAACATAAAAATTCTGCCTCCTAGCATCAAGAAGTTAAGAACAAATTCTAATTTACAAGGACAGCCAACTCTTTCCTCTCCGTCAGGGGAATTGAACCCTGGTCTTATGCCCTGCCTGCACGACATGGGGATTGTTTAGCTAAATAGCCCGGTACTATACTGCCGGCCATCTCGTTGTACAGCGCCATATTTTCCGTTCCATCCTAACAGAAACCCAGAGGGTTTTTCGTTTACCTTGGAATAGAAACACCATGATATTAATCAAATTAATTAAGCAAGTACCAATCAAAAGTTTAGACACAGCTACTCATTTCAGGATCTTTTTCTTTTTTCATTTTTTTTTTTAAATTGTAGAATAACAATGAAGACATCACAACTATGAAATAAAACATATGGAATCAGTTTAATTTCTTGCGACTATAGGGGGTGCTGTTTCAAATTAGCATAATTGTCTCTACAGATGAAACGGCTTCCTACTCAATTCTTGATCGTACAATATGCATATTATTGTTATTATTGGATAGAAAACACTATCTAGTTTCTATAGCCGTTTGAATTATGTCTCTGAGTGGAACAGAACTCTTTCTACAGCGAAATCCATGACAGGTTTTGCGAAGGTCTGAGAGCGAAGCTCTGATCTCAGTTCAGTTTAAAGGGGTGTGTATATCCTATGGAACGACACGAACTGCACCCGCCTTCCCCTGGATGTCAGTAACCAATGAGAATTGGAATGGGCTTCCTAGGTATCTCTCAGAGGTTATAAAACACCAAGGAGTGAGGTACGCCTTCTTTTCGACGTTGAACTTTACGCAGAGAGAGACCTGGGCATGCCATTTTCGAACACTCAGTAATGAACTTTAGATATATCAGTCTGTAATTTAATTTGATATAGGTGTTAGAAACATCATAACGAAGCTATTTGAAACCGAGTTATATCAGATTATGCGAGTATATTGCTATTTTTCGGAATTTCCACAGTATTGCGTATTGAGGATTTGGACACGTTAGCTAATGTTAGCAATTGTTAGCTATAGTTAGCTGCTATATCAGAAGTTGAATGCAACGTTTTACAACCAAGCAACGATTCTTTTGGACAAAAGTACCACTTGGCCAAGATTACGATGGAAGCTCGTCGAAAAGTAAGAGCTATTTATGATGTTATTCCATTTTTATGTGGAAAAATGTAAACTCAATAATGGTAATTAGTGACGCAGTTATTGCGGCACTAGTCTGTCTGTAACGCACACTGTATGTCTAGTAACGTTAATTTAAAAAATCTAACTAAGCGGTTGCATTAATAACTAATGCATCTTTCATTTCATGGCCAACCTGTATTTTTTTAGTCAAGTTTATGAATAGTTTTCGATAAAAATAGTTGTATTATCATGATGCTGCCGGGCAGATTGCTTGAGTAGTTGGACAGTATTTCCATTGTGTAAGCACGATTTGTGCCGCTAAATATGCACATTTTCGATCAAACTCTATATGGATTGTGTAATATTATGTTACAGGAGTGTCATCGGAAGAATTCTGAGAAGGTTAGTGAAAAAATTAATATATTTTGGCGATGTTTACGTTATCGCTCTCTTTGGCTAGAATCAATGCTCTGGTAACGTTTGCATATGTGGTATGCTAATATAACGATTTATTGTTTTTTCGCTGTAAGACACTTAGAAAATCTGAAATATTGTCTGTATTCACAGGATCTGTGTCTTTTGATTAGTGTATGCTGTGTATTTTTACGAAATGTTTGATGATTAGTATTAGGTAAACACGTTGCTCTATGTAGTTGTTCTAGTCCATTTGTGACGGTGGGTGCAATTGTAACCTATGACATCTACCTGAAATATGCACATTTTTCTAACAAAACCTATCCTATACCATAAATATGTTATCAGACTGTCATCTGAGGAGGTTTTTTCTTGGTTAGTGGCTATCAATATCTTAGTTTAGCCGAATTGGTGATAGCTACTGGTGTTGAGAGAAAATGGTGGACAAGAAAAATTGTGATTTTTGCTAACGTGTTTAGCTAATAGATTTACATATTTTGTCTTCCCTGTAAAACATTTTAAAAATCTGAAATGGTGGTTTTATTCACAGGATCTGTATCTTTCATTAGGTGTCTTGGACTTGTGATGTAATGATATTTCGATGCTACTATTTAATTGTGACGCTATGCTAGCGATGCTAATCAGTGTGTGGGGGGGGGGGGGGGGGGGTGCTCCCGGACCCGGGGTAGGTGCTCGGTAGAGGTTAAGAACAAATTCTTATTTACAAGGACAGTCTACTCCTTCCTCCCCGTCGAGAGTTGAACCCTGGTCTCCCACGTGCCGCATTCTCTAGTACAGCCATTATTGACGATATTGGACATGTCTGGACATGGCCTGCTCTACCTTATGTAAGGAATTAGGCACATTCCCATGTTTACTACAGTATGTATTGTAGGCTATGTTTACTTGTCAGACTGCACAGTAGCCTAATAAACAAATGCGTGTGGCTTATATCTTCAAAATGCTTTATTATCCAAATGTAAAAGCATATACTGTACAGTACTGTATTTCTATATAAGCATCTTGATGCTTTCGTTAATAAAATAATGATACAAATACTCTTTCAAAATGCAGATCTTGATTTAATTATGGATCCATAATGAATTACTATGGGAACAAATATCACTGAATTACAGAAATATTGTAATAAAGCTGTCTAATGAAGGGAAACAAATTCTTGCTTACTGTAAAATACTCTTTCAAACACACATGGTCATGTTGTACAGCGTCATTATAGAGAAGTTAATCAAATTAAATTAAGCCACATTTCTTAAAATCAATCCCATGTACTATGTTATTACAAAAAGTTTTTAAATTATCTAGCAATGCTAATATGGGAGACTATAAAATGCTTCTCAAAGTTCCCCTCTGGTGGTCAAACTAGCACTAACTTGCATTAACGTAAAAAATGTCTGACAATGAAATAAACTGCCATAGAATGCTGCAGCAACCCGCAAGGTTGTCACGATTGTCGTCTGGAGAAGGAGAGGACCAAAACGCAGCGTGGTAAGTGTTCGTCATTTTAATAGTAAACTGAACACTACAAAGCAAAACAACAAAGTGACAACCGAAAACAGCTCCGTCAGGTGCAACACACACTAAACAGAAATTAATCACCCACAACGGAAAACAGGCTACCTAAATATGGCTCCCAATCAGAGACAACAATAGACAGCTGCCTCTGATTGGGAACCACACCAGGCCAAACACATAGAAAACCAATAACCTAGAAAAAAGAACATAGACTGCCCACCCTAGTCACACCCTGGCCTAACCAAAATAGATAATAAAAACACTCTCTTATAGCCAGGGCGTGACAAAGGTGCAACTTATAAAGGAGGAACCACTATATATCTCAATTCTGCAAGGTGGTACTGCCCAATCCTCCCCAATCCTTTCTATCCAATACCCCCCACTTCGACTCCATTTGCTTTTCCATGGATTTTAGATACAGCTCTATGTTTTTAAAAACCCACTCAGTTGTGCCAGAGTTGGGCTGCAATGTTGGCCACACCTCCTCGGCCAATCAAAACTGCCCTCAATCAGCTGTTATTGTCGGCCTCTCCATGGTTAGAGATATTTTGGTTCCAGTGTCCAACAGCATGTGCTATCCTGGGGCACGGGTACAGGATATTACAGAACTACTTCTACCCATCCTACACCAGCTGCTGAAGCAGTTGTATGTAGTCCATGTGGGATCTAACGCCATTGGGCTGGCTGGTTCGGAGATGCTGAAGTGCTTAAAGTGCTGATTTAAACACTGAAAGACTCCAGTAAGCGGCCGGTCATCTCTGGACCTGTGCTATTGCTGCAACAGGTGCAGCAGGTTACTTGCCTTACACCTGTGGTTGAAGACTACTGCAGCTCTTTTGAGGTAACCTTTGTGGCCAATTAGGACTATTTTTGGAAGCAAAGGATGCTTTACGAAGATGATGGCATCCATCCTAACAACCTTGGAGTTTGGATACTCTCGTCCCACTTGAAGGCATCATTAAGACATCGCCAGTCCATGCCCAGATGAGGTAATCCTGCCCATTGTTTCACAGCATTACCGTCGTACTCCTACCTAGTGGTTATTTGTGATAGAGCTGCCAGAGGCCTGCTAGATAATATCTAGCTGTAGTGCATAAATATCACTGTCATTGCCGTATTCATTGATGCTTATACTAGGCCATATTTACACCACGCTTTATCATTGGTGCATGTATACTTGTCTCACTATTTCAGATGTATGTACAGTTGTTGCCAAATATATTGGCACCCTTGCACTTTTCTGAAATAATTCCCTATTTCTTCTAAAATAAGTTAAAATTAAAAAAACGTTTAGTCTCCACACCTTGTTATTGGATTTTCAATATTTTCTATTTAAGTTTACAATTGTAATTTAGAAAATAAAGACAAATGGTATTGGCAAAATTATTGGCACCACCAAGATAGTCCTTGGTTGCACACCCATTGGCCAAGACAACTGCCAATAAATGCGTATTTTAGTCATCATTGAGCTTCCTGAACCTTTCTACTGGCAATTTTGCCCACTCTTCAGCAGCAAACTGCTCTAATTCTTTAACATTTGAGGGGTGCCCTCAAACTGCTGTTTTCAACTCTCGCCATAGGTTATGGATGTGATTCAGATGGACTCTTCACTGGCCACCAAAACAGTCCAGCGTTTTTTCTTGAACCATTCCAGGATTCTTTTATTTGTGTATGGAGTTGTTGTCCAAAACACTGTGATAATCAGCTGTTTTTATGATGTCTTGCACACATTCAAGGCCCCCAGTATCAAAAGTTGCAAAACAACCCCACAGCATTATCCAACCTCCCCTATGTTTGATTGTGGGGAGGGTGTACTTTTCTTTGAATGAATTGAACTTCTCATAAACCCACCTAACTAAAAAAGCCTAAATCCTGGGGAAAGTGTTCTGTGGACCATGGAAACAGAATTAGAGCTAAAATCGGTGCTGTGTTTACAGACGACCAAATGAAGCATTCAATAAAAATAACACCCTCCCTACAATCAAAGATGGGGAAGGTTTGTTAATGCTGTGGGGTTACTTTGCTGCCTCTGGCATCATGAAATCAGCTTATAGTCGGGTGTTTTGGAGTCCAATCTTCAACCCAGTGTCCAAAAACTTCAAGTCTCCATTGATGGATTTGGGACAACAACCCCAAACACACATCAAAAATCACCCAGGAATGGTTCAAGAAGAGATGCTGTACTGTTCTGACCAGCGAAGTCCAAATCTGAATCACACCCAAAACCTATGGCGAGATATGAAAACAGCAATTAGTGGAGGGCACCCTTCAAGTATTAGAGCATTTTGCTGCTAAAAAGTGGGCCAAATTGCCAGTAGAAGGTACAGAATAATTGTCTTATTCTGTCTTCTTTTGAGTGCCACACATATAAAATACCTTCAAATGGAAGCAGGTGTGTGTGTGTATGGTGACAATCAAGTGTTCAGTTGTGGGCCTCAACCTGATTTTGTAATGACCGGACAACCCGGAACTAAGTGAATCAGCATTTTAAATACATAGTAGGTAAAGACTCCAAATCTAACTACTCAGACGAGCTTCAGCTAGCTGTTTTTACAACTTTCAAACATTCCTGTGCAATGTTGGGATTCACATTGGCTGTGGCAATGTTTGTTTGGACATGATTCTGTAGTAATGTAACTGATGTTGAACGCTATTGTGTTAAATGTGCTCTGAAGAAGGCATAGCGATGCCGAAATGTCGGTATTTTACCCAATAAATTACTGGGAATTTATATATACTGTATATATATAGAGTGTGTGTCTCTCTTTATTTTTATATCTTGAATGTGCTCTGGGATCCATTATGTATGTCTGCTTGCTTCCAGGCAACGAGGTAATTGAGCACACGTGTGCCCCTCACTATTAATGAGGAGCACATGGTGTGCTCTGCATGCAGGTTGAACAGTGGTTGGAAGATGGTGGAAACTGAAGTTTTGGTTGAAAATGCTAGTGAGTCGGGTGAAGCTGATAGTACAGAAAGTGAGTTCGTGGGTTACAGTGACGGAGAAAAAGGGAAACAAAAGAAGTAAAGCAGTGGCGGAAAATAGGAAACCACTAAACTTGTTTTTAGTCGGAGTGAGGGTTTTGGATCAATACTACTTGGGAAATCCGTCTCAAGGAAAATCTGGAATGTGTTGGAGTCGGAATGTGTGGAATGTGTTGGAGTGATTTTAAGATGCAAAAAGATATCGGAGTGGAATGTTACCTGTATGGATTTTTGTAACAGGGCACCTATCAAGGGGTGTGGTGGAATACTCTATTCAAGTGAGAGAGACTGTCATTTCTTCAAACAATCATCTTTATTCAATATTGATTCATTATTGCAATAATGAAACCGTTGACTCAACAGTCTTGTCTGTTGGGCTGAGAGCCTATCCTTTACAGACAATGCACAGTTTTATATAGCTGATACTCAGAATGCTTGGCTCCACCCCACCCATATAGACTGGGGGGCACCACAAGCCACTTTGGGTTCATCCTCTGGTCAATCTGCCTCTGGTGCTGTTTCTCAGATGCCAGGATAATTAGGAATACTGAGGCCTTTGTTCTGTTCCTCCAGGCTATCTCTATCTCGATGACACCCACCACATCTGATCTATGGAATGCCAGCTGTAGGTTTTTCATCACCAAGCCATCACTTAATCAGTTGCCAGCCCAAGCTCCATAAAGACTCCTCTCAGTTAACTCAAAGGAGAGAAGGTCCTAAGAACCTTACTCTATTATATAAAACAACCATTTGGTGCATGAATAACAATCTTGTAATCCTGCTATCACAGGGTTATTTCTGGGGTGGCTCAAGAAATAAAGGCTTTTTACTGAAGACATCGATGGAGTAATTGATCCATGTCGACTAACTGGAGAAAATTAGTTCACTTCATCCTTGCTACTGTTCTTTGATGAAGTCTCTCCCTTCTCATATAAAGCCTCTTCAGTGTCATAAATGTAAAAGATTTGGTCATGTGTCAAGTGTGTGCAGAAGGGAAAAGTATCATATGCCAAATGATGTGAAATGCTGCAACTGTGGAGGTGAACACGCGCCTGAATTCCTGGAGTGTCCTGTTAGGGTGACAAGGGTAAAGAGTGTCCTTCGTGTCTCCTATCTGGAGGCGGTGAGAAGATCGGAAGGAACGAGTGGCGGGGAAGAAACAATGGTAGTAGAGCCACCACGACCAGTGACGGTTTCTCATCAACTGAAGGATAGTGAAATGCTACATGTTAAAGGTGGACCTTGTATTATTTATTGCAATGGTCATAACTGTACAGCACAAGCGGAGAAGTCGAAGAAAATTGGAATTATTGTGAACGCCGCTGAATGCTCTTTGGAGTCTTTGTGATTTCACAGCCGAGGCTGTGCAAGACACCCTGTCGGTGAATGTTCTGCCATCACAGGCTCCTGAGCCTATGTAGGGATGTCATTTTGGGTGGACTGTCATTGAAGAAGTGGGATGTGTTTTCTTAGTTGGCATGTTTAATTTGGTATGATGTCGTTTTGCCCCTTTTCCAACAATGTTTTTTTGTTTCCTAGTCAATATCCCGTCCAGCTGGTGGACAGGATATTGAATGCACCATTAACATTGGATGCCAATCGCCGTTAAACCCGAAGAAAAATACAGAAGAAAAATATGCTCTGGGTGCAAGCCAAATCAGGGAGAGGTAGCGGACCCTATGATGCCCATGTTGTGCCTTGTGCAATTGATTTTTATACTTGAACTTGTGAGTTTGTTGGTGAACTATTAAAGTAAAAATGGTTTGTTCCTTTGTGTGAAACCTTGGAGCTATGCCAGGTATTGCACAACTTTTCATTGTATGCATTTTAAATGTTTATTTAAGGGGAAGGCTCCAACGTAATTGTTCACTTGAGTTCACTGTAATTTGGTACCCCGACTTATTGCATTTAAAAGGATAGTGCTACGTTTTGACAACTAAGCCTTTGTTCTACTTAACCAGAGTCCGATGACCTCTTGGCTACCATTTTGTATATCTCTGTTTGCAGTTTGAAGGTAGTTTCTGGAGCCATTGCTAACTAGTATGGGCGCAATGACAAAGTCTATAGGAGCAGCTATCATGCTTGTTTAATTTTATACTTACAACTCGTGTTAAGATATTATATCAACCAGACTCAGAGAAACGTAATGTCTTTACTCTATCACTATCCGTGTAATCCCTCACATTCCTTTACTGACGTGGGGACGTCCTATCTTAGTATGTCACATCAATACACGCCATCCCCTTTACTTGGATATGAACTTCAATGTCAACCTGACATGCACAACAGCACTATCTGTATAGCAACCTTTGTTATCAATAATCTGTTCAATGTCTTATTTCTGTTCTCCTAATGGACTTTCTTTTTTTTACAAAACATTCTGCACTTTTTTTCACAACATAACTCAAACATTCAGTCTTCGCATTAGTCCTTTTAAATTTCAATTTTTTTTTCAGTTTAT